>NW_027113754.1:101983-167283 GCF_000696795.3 Halyomorpha halys | reverse complement strand
GGAGTTTTTTTGAACCCAAGCTATCTCCTGTATATTTGAAACAAGTTAAAAAACGAAAAAATTCTTTTTATTTTATTTTAAATACTTTTTTAATTATTACAATGTATATATATATAAAACTTAAGTATCGACGAAGCCTATTTAATATAATATATATAACGTCCCATGAAGCTTCTCTATTCCTCCTGTACTTTTGGGATTCTCAGGTGTGGTGAGATGCCATATTACATCCAGGTCCTTCATTTATGTTTGAATCATGGCATTGTCGAATTCTCTGCCTGAATCTGATGAGATGCGCCCCGGAACACTGTAGAATTGAAACCACAATCGGAAAGCTGCCAACACTGCTTCCAACAACTTGTCCAGCACCTGATGCACCATTGCCATGTTACTGAAGAGATCAAATATGGTTATCCATTTATATCCTCTCCTAATGAAAGTGTCAACTTGTAGATCATTCAGCGGTGCATCTGCGGTAGGTATCTTCTGTGATCAAGGCAAGAGGAGACTTGAAGAAGAAGCGGAAAAACAGGTAAGATCGAGGAGAGTACTCATAGAGGTGCGACTGCTCATTGGAGAATCACCTTGTGAGAGGAACACGGCGGTTTGCCTATTATACGAGCGAAGAGAGGAGTAACCTATCTGATTGCCATTGGGAAACACATTCGTCTGCCGAGAGACCCTAGAGAGATTGAGTGGTGGAGAGAGGGAACTACAGGTATGAGTATGTAATTGTCAGTTGATCACTCTGGGTAGGCCTTGCAGCATTAAAAGGGAAACAGAAATGGAATTGGGTAGGTGGGGGGTTAAGGGAGGAAAGGTAACAGTCCATGTAATGAGGAAAATGCCCCTAGGCAACCAGATAATCATTGATTATCACTGTTAATCATTGACTACAAGATATTTTGGAAAAGGTGGTAGCGAAGATAAAAAATAGTGGGGTTTAGTGAGATATTAGAATTGGAGTGAAGAGTTATAGCTGTCAGAAGCTCATGTGTGACTGTAAGGAAGAATGGGTGATTAACTAGAGGGAGAGTTGGAAAGAGGCAATATTGAAGCAATATGATATTTTTTGTAAAGAAGAGGAAGTACTGAGAGCTACAGGAAAAACAGTCCACGAAATCATATTGAAGTAGGATAGGGTGAAGTACATGAAGGAGAGGTGATATTCCCAGGCAGTTCGAAAACACATTAGGGAAGAAATAAAGTTTACGCAAGCAGGTGAGTGTTGTGAGAGAAGCAAGTGTTAATTGTGGTCAGTATGTAACTTTCTACTGAACACTTATGGCCTAAAGTGATCGACTGTGTGTACGGGATGGTTGTATGCTGCGACTGCCCGTTCCATGGTGTCATCAGGTTCCAGCCCCTTTCTAGCTAGTACACTCGTAGGTCGTCACTTAGAGTAATATGGAGTCGCTCTATCCCTCCGCAGCTTTTTGGATGTTGAGGTGCCAAATCACTTAAAATATTCTCATTTCCTCTCTGATGCTTGTATTGTCGAATTCTCTCCCACTGTCTGGAAGAAATTCTGTCGAGTACACCATATAATTGGGATCATGTTCAAAGGGCTCATAAAACCGCCTCCGCTGATCTGTCCTGTACATGCCATAGCCACCTTACTGAATACATTGATGACTATCACTCATTTATAGCCTTTCCAGGTGAAAGAATTCACCTGTAAGTCGCTTAGCGATGTTCTCGGTAGAGGTCTCTTCTTGAGCTGCACAGGGTGGATGCCGATCATACTTCGTACTGAGGCACACCTCGCATTTCCCAAGAATCTCCTGGGATATTCCAAGAATACAAAAATTTTTTTTTGTGTTTTCTGCCCCACCAGAAATATTTGCGCCACAATGCTTGTAAAGTCTCGTTCAGCCCATGATGATTAGTTTTTCCTTATTGATACGCCAACACTTCATGCTCATCGAATAAGCGATCGATCTATGCCAATTTTTTTCATTCTCCATAGCCGTTAGATCTTTTCCCATACTGTTGCGTTTCCAACATATAAACGGTGAATTTTACCGACGTTAGATGCTTCTTTTAGTTCTCTACAGATTTGATCCTCTTTGACACCAGATAGTGGGATAGTTACCAGATAGTCGAAATGATACTGCTGCCGTACTTGCTATGTTCCATCTTCAGCAACCCCATGGTTTTTGTCTTCCAAATAATCTGCCACTTTTTGTTGTTAATAATATCCTTAAGCTCCTCTATTTTCGTCGGTCTTTCGATGTTTACACTTTCTTCTGCAGACGTCTCATCCCCATTCTGGTTTCCTGGTGAGGCCGATTGGTGTTATTCCACTCCCTCTAAAACTACCTTCCAATTCCAGACGTTTTCCCGTAGACATATTCTACTGCGTTTACCATTATTGCTCACGAGAGCCAATCTGCTTCTACATTTTCCTTGCCACGTTTGTATGTGATGTCCATGTTGTACTGGATCAACAGTTCTTTCCACCTTGTAATTATCGCCGACGATTCCTTTAGCTTCTCCACCCATTGGAGGGGCCTGTGGTCCTTCTGGACCGAACAAGTAGGATTGGAAATGCTCAATTGACCATATTATCCCCAGCAAGTTCTCATTTCAATGCGCTGTAACGTGCTTCTGCCTCTGTGTCACCTTACCTCACTTTCTTATGACAGCACTGCTCCCAGCGCTCACTCACTAGTGTCTGTCGTGAGCATGAACTGCTTTCGGAAGTCAGGAAACGCTATTACTGGTTCCTTCTACTGATCTATACAGTTTCTTATATTGCCTTCAATGGCCGGCACCAAGATAGTTCGCACTATCTTTCCTTAGCAAATTGTTGAGGGGTACCAGGTGTTCTGCCATTTCAGGGACGAACCGATGATAGTAGTTAAATGATCCTAACAATCTTCTGATTCCTTTTATGTCGGTCAGCACTGCCATCCGATGAAAGGCGCTACCTTCTGCACATCTGGTCTGACCCCCTCCTGAGATATGGTGTATCCTAGAAAATGTATTTTGTTTTTGTCCCAGTAATGACTTCTCTTGAGATAGTTGTGGTCCGAATTCTCACATCCTTTGGAAAACGCTCTATAAGTGTTTCACATGGTCTGTAACTGATTTACTAAACACCAGGAGGTCATCCTTGTAAATCTGGCATAATGATTCATCTATACCTCTCATCAATTTGTCTGTTAACCTTTGAAATGTAATGTTTGCGTTCTTCAGACCAAACAGCATTCTCCTAAATTTCTAGTGCCCTCATTCGAAAGTAAAAGCCGTTTTGTGTTGGTCCTCTGGGTGCATGCGAATCTGATGATACCCTGCTTTCAAGTCTAAGGTATAAAAGATTTTAGCCCCTCCTAGTCTGTCGAGGATATCATCAAACCTCGGTATCCGATACTTCTCATAGACGGTATTATCATTGAGCTTACGTTAATTGATGACCACCCTATGTATCTCCCTGTTCTCACCTGGCGTAGGCTTCTTCTCCTGCGCTACTGCCCCTACTCGCGCCTTCCCATCTGCTATTGTTTGTTGCCATCTGGACTAATTTCTTCCGAGTTTAATATTCTATTTCCCATTACTATTCTTTATTCTAGCCCCCACCTTCTCTATAAGATCACAACCAATAATCACCTGATAATCCTTGGGCATCCTACTTCTGAAACTTCTGCGACTCACTTGACGATCCGCTCAGTCTCTGCCGAAGGCTTTTCCTCTGAACTTGTTTGGCATTGACCTCCATTGGTTCATTTTCTTCCATATTCCTTCTTAGATACATGTAAGTCATTCTTCCTGAATTATTATATCTCAGATTAATGAGATCATTAGACATTAGTGAACCAGACAGAACTAAATTTTAGTGTGTTTCTCATGTTACTGTAATGTTCACTGCTTTTATTAAATTTGCTAATTATTTTTTAACTTGTTGATCTCTCCTTTTATTGTCTATTTTTCAATACTAAGTATTATTATTATTATTATTATTATTATTATTATTATTATTATTTTCTAGTTACTTCTTTGTCTTACTTACTTTGTATTTTTTTCTTCATGGTTCTTTTTTTGACTTATATATTACATTAGTTAGGTATATTTTCTTTCCATTTTTAAATTATTATTATTATTAAATTAAATTATTCATATTTCAAAGTTTCTTTGTACTATAACATTATATATTTTTATTTACCACTTCTTTCATTACATTATTTTCATCTATATTCATTATCTACAATTATTTACTTTAATCATTCTATGTATCCTTTATTCACACTGGTTGTTATCTTGTTTTTTTTTCTTAGTCCTGATGAAGGCTATAAATTCTGGCCGAAACGTTGGCACTAGTAAATAAGCTTTTTAACTTATTTGTGTTATTTTCTGACCGCACCTCAAACTATCTTCTTCTCATAAATATTATCCACGGTCGACTATATTCTCGTCTATCAATGAACAATTTTTTCGATACTATACTTATTTCAAATTTGTTTTTTTTATTTCTCTAAATATGAGAAAAATAAACTAAAACAATATAGTGATTACAATGGTAAATTATGATAAATTTAGCAATGAAATATTTTGACAAGGAAATCAAAATTTACCTAAAAAAAAAAAATTTAAAAACATTATTATAAAAATTAAAATTATTTTAATTTTAAAAATGTTTTATTCTCATTTCGAAATTCTACTTTGGTATTAGTGAAGAAATAAAAAATATCAAAAATACGTGGAAATACATAGATCAAGCAGACAAACATTATGGCTCTCAGAATAACAATGCCTAGAGAAGTGGGGGTAAGCTGCCACTTCCTCTGGTCTTGCAATTACAAATCTCGTAGCTTTAATCCTAAATCGTATTCTTCTCTTTACGATCATCCTATACAACCGAAAATGAATCTGTTCGCGCAGACTTGTTTTATTTGCTTGTGGTCAAGTGCCTATAAGCTCACTTTTTTTGATTTACGAATAATAACAAAGATAATTTTTTTAAATCCCAAAATAATTACAACAAAAATTAACGAACCAATTTCAGTAACTTCTATGGGGTTCTAGATGGTAAATCCGTTTACAAATGGGAACTTTATTATTCCCTATTCAAATGAGAAGAATAGTAAATTTGCCCAGAAAGTGCTGCCATCTCTTGAAAAAAAAAAACTTACTAAAAATCGGTACATTTAGCCTTAAGTTGAGGGGAAAAGGTTCTTATTGGATATAAAAGCTTTTTAGGAATAAGTCTTTTGTCCAGGTTGTGGACTGTAGTAAGTATAGAAGTTTTACCGAAATCAATGGAATGGTTATGAGATAAGAGGAATTGGATATCATTTTTTTTGGGAAAGCACTTACTGGATTCTATTTTAGTTTATCGAACCCATCTCTTTTTTAAACCAATTATTTAGCTTTAGTTTCAATTAAATTGATTTTTTGAACAACTTTATTCAATAAAAAAAATCAATTTTTTTCTTTGTGATTCCAAATTTGTATTTAATCAAAACAAATCCTGGTATAAATTTGCAATACAATCTTAACTCAAACTGTATTATAACTACTAATCAACTTGAAATAGAGTGATGTAAAATAGAGCCATAGAAGGCTTGTTAATTATTCTTTAATTAATTTATTTTTTTATTTTATGCCCTCCTTTGTGTAAAACTTAAATACCTAAATTCTTGATTATAAAATTATATACTTTTTTTGTTATTTTAAAAGAATCATTTTGTAATTGAAATTAAGTTTTATTAGCAATTACAGGGCAATTCTTTATCAATGCTTCTTAAATATTTCTCATCCCATTTAATCTTGTTTATTTCATTTCTCTTTTTTCATTCTTAAGGTACCTGTCCACTTGAGAGTGAATAGTGTGAGAAATCTTGAAAGTAATTCTCAGATCCCTGTTTATTTGTGAAGTAAATTTTGCTATTTCAAAATTTATGTCTGAGCTTTCTTAGAGTATAAATGAAGGAAAAACCCCTTAGTTTAGACCAGTGATTCCCAAAGTGGGCACTGCAGTGATTCAGGGGAGTGAAGATGGGCACAGGTGCATTTAGGGGGCGATGAATAACTATAAGTTTTCATGGTCAACAATATTACTGCTGACGAAAATAGAACCGAGGATTACTAAATTGGTAGCAGCACACCCGGTACATCCTTCTCATGAAGATGATTTCAAATGTTTTAACTTTTTTTGTACTACATTCTAGTTTGAGTGCAATAAATAGTTTCATTCCAGTTCTGGAAAAAAATATTTTTCAATTGTTAGAGCAATTAACTCTTTAGGATTAAAGTAGTCCACTTTTAAAATCAAAATAAATTTAAATGTTTGTTCCTTATCTAAGATCTCTGAAAGTTGTTTTCTGATTTACATGCTGTTTTGGTTTTTTTCAAAATGTTTGTGTCATCCTGGAAACATTCAAAGCTATCAAAATCCTCAATCGAACCTGTAGAAAGAAAGTTATGATATAAATAAAACATTAGTTGGGTATAATTCTCAAATTATACATTTTATATATAATATATATGTGAAAACATAATAGGTAATTATCACATTATCAAAAAAAAATATTTGAAGAAAAATATACCCTCATTTATTTGCACTTAACACAATTTTTTGGATTGACCACAGCTGTTATCTGAATGGTGATTGAATTCTCTACAAAACAAAAAGTAAAAATTAGATTATTACTAGCATACTGAACTTTTCACCCATATTTTTTAATTTTTTTTGTAGAATTTGGATGTGAAAGATAATTAACTTCTTATACCGATCCCTATTGAGCCAATGTCAGAAATGAGACAACAAACAATTTTTGTATTATCCTTTCAGTGAAACAGGTTAGGAAAATGAGTGTGTGTGACACAAGATATTTTATATTTTGTCATTTATTGATATATACAAATAGATATAATAATCTAATTCAAACAATAATCCATTTTGTAATAAACTAAGTACAAGTTTTATTTACTTTTTTTGTTAAGAATAGGTATTAGATACAAGTTATATTTTGCATAAAAGCTCTCAGTGTGGCACAGTGATAGGGTGACTGATTTTTCCAATTTATTTGCAATTCTAAATCTGAAAATATTGGATGCATGTTCGTTCCAGTGGGTACTAGGAGTCAAGAAAAAAAAATGTATATAATTTTAGCATTTGTTTATATTATTGTTTTCTGGCATTGTTCTGTCTGGATTTCAAGGTTTTTATATACCAATCGATTTGTTTCTTAGTGTAGAAAAAAGAAATTACTGATTGCATTTAAATGAAGATTATTTGTTCAGAAAACTACAAAAACCAGAAGATGAAGGGCTCTTTTAATTAGAGATCTCTTCCAAATCTCTGAGTGGGCAGAGATGAATCTGTTCCTCGTGAGCAGTATTTATTAACGAGCATATCTCTTTGAGATTGACTTAAGTATTCTATGGTGGACAGGTACCTTAAAAGCTTCAGGCTTTGTAAATGATCTTGCTTATTTATTATAGTACAGTATTCTTTTTAATTTTTTCTACAAATCAACATCTTTATTGAATTTCTAATGTTTCCCTCTGTTTGGCTACTCCTTAGGAAAAGCATATTGAACCTTGTTCAGAGTTGGTAAGTTAATTTGTTAATTTAAATTTATAAAGGTTAATGTTAATCTCTCATGACATTAATTTAATTTTTTTTTTTATTAATAATTTAAATATTTTTATCTTCTTTAAATAACAAATATTCATAATAGGTAAAGAAAAAAAAATGTATATATCTATTTAACTCTATTACAATCTTTATTCCTATATTTTAATGTTAATTGATATATAATTATAATTAATGAATGATCTGAAGGAATAAATGGATATAAAAGATTATGTATTATTGTCCTGTTAATGAATTAAACATCTAATAGATCCTGTTGTATGCTGAAAATAGCATATTTATTTATTTTTGCTTCCTGGACCTCTTATTCACTAACTTGAAAGGAACAACAATCATTACTAATCCTGTTTAGTTTTTTTTTTGTTTTTATAATAAAAGTGATTTAAAGATATAATTATTTATATTGAAAGAAAAAATGAATTATATAATTAAAAATATATTTAATATTATATATAATTTCTTTATTTAATATTATATATTTTATTAAATATAGATCTACATGTACTTTACTATTCTGTTGTTGAGTGATTCCTTCTACTAAATAATTTAACAGCGTTGGTTTAAATTATACACATTTTAAATCTCAAGGTACTTTTTGTTAGTATCATAATATTTTATTTCTATCCTATGGTCATCATGGAAACTGCTGATGAATCATGGGGCCTGATTTTTATTCTTTAAAAAACTAGGAATTTTTTTAGTATTATTATTTACTTGGCTTCTAATTGAGATATTGGTTTTCAAAAGGTACTCTAAGGACAATTTTTTGGAAGTAAATATTTTGACAAATTTATGTTCTACTGGTTTGGCTTTACTCAATGCTGTCATCTGCTATATCCCAAAAAAATAGAGAAGTATTTTATAATCTGTTTTGAAAATAGTGATTTTATCTAAAATGTAATGTAATGTATCTTTTATGAAACTATATCCGTTTTACTATTTTTTATCGAAGGTTACTAAATTTCCTATTCTAGGGCAAAAGAGCCTAATTTCTGTTGTATTTTATTGTTTTTCTCCATTTCTGTGACTTTTCATTGCTACAGTTGGTTCTGCTTGTGTTCCTAACATGGTTGTAATAAGTGATTATAATCTGTTGATCATTTTTAAGGTTTTTTAAATTTACTTGCTTTGTCCTGTTATAAGTACTTTTTAAAATTAGTTTTTCATGACATTTCTGTTTGCATTTGCATCACTACATTTGATTTAAAAATTTTTAGAAACAGATTTGTAAGGAATAACGGAATCAAATATCGAATACCATTAAGATCTTCTATTTTCTGCTTCTTCAAATAAGGGGTAAAATAATAAATAACCAAAAAATATGTATGTGTATAGCCTAAAAGATATTGTTAAAAAATGAGAAGTTATTTTATAAAATTTAGGATTTTAATTAAAATCCGTTGTCAATTCCATATGAGAATTAATGTTCATTAATGAACAAAGCGAAAGAGCAGAAATTTTTACTTTTTTATATTTCATTATGTATAGAGTTAACTTAAACTCATATTTAAGTTTTGGAACAAAATAGAATCAGTCAAGAAATGATTAAATAGAATGGTGCATCTAAGGTTCCAATAAGAAAGTAAAAATGTGCGACGTTTTGTTTAATTCTAGGAATTGGATTCAGGAAAGTTAAAAGTATTATTGGTTCCTGAGTAGTAAAAAAAAACAACATATATATATGTCTTTTATATTTACATCTATTTAAACAAATTTAATATTTGATGTTTATAGATTTAACCTTGGGTTTGTTTCTCCGAAGATGGACACATATGATTAATTTATAAGCTTAAAGGCTATGTGGAAGAGCAAAAAAAAAAATAATCCAAAAGAAGAAAAACTTCCATGCTAAATATTTTTCAAGAAGGAAACCAATCCCCAGAAAAGACATTAATTTTGATCTAACCCAAAACCACCCTTTGTCCTAAATAATAATCGGTGAAGGATTTTATATTGGTTACATGTGGTATTTCATTTTGGATTTAGTTATTCACGAATCTTCCTTGAGTATAATTGGTAAGAAATTGACTATATACAAGGGTTGAATGGAATAGTGTCCTGTCTGTGGAATAATTTTTACGAGGTTAAACAAATTCCTAATTTAAATAATTATGTATTATTTAAATAATGAAGATCTGGAGACTTTCTCGAACACTACCTGCCTCAATGCATTGGATATTCTTAGTAGGGATAAAAACCTGGATCAAATCATCTCCTACCAACTGTTGGTTTAGAAACAAGTCCTCGTTATGAAGTAGGACCCTTCATGGCCAAGTAGGCTCTTCATTCTTTTATGTTAGCCTTGTCATAACGGAACTATTTGTAGAGAAAAAGTGATTCTTTTTTTTTACTTTATTTGGTTTTTATTTTGTAGCACTGAACTGATTTATATTATAAACAATATTTAGGAATAGAGGCTGATTAATTACATTTGAAACTGTTAACCTAATTATGTAATTAGATAAATACTTCTTTTGATATTATAAATAAATTAAATCTCATTCTTTCTGGGTATAATATTATTAAGTGTTAAAATTCAATATGCCCTACGTATACTGAAAAATAAATCATAATGGCTATACCTAGGTAAGTGTCTACCTGTTTTAAGTTTTAAAGATTTCATTTAATGAAAGTTGTAGTATTCTTTCAAAAAGTTCTATATTCAATGTATTTCTTGCTGAAAAATGAAGAAATTTTATTACTAAACATTTTAGAGAAAAGTGCTTAAACTAAGCATAAAATATGTTAAAAAAATTATTGAATCTTCTGCAAAAAGTGTCAGGTAAATTGATTCATTAACAAATTTAGGATTGACTTTTATGTCTTCTATAAAATTTCAATAAGTGGAGTGCTTTTCGAAAATCATTGTCTCAATTAATTGTATTTTATTTTCATTCTAAGCTCTATAATATTGGAATAGGGTCCTCTAGACCTTACGTCGAGACATAATTAGCACAGAACAGAGCAGTACAGTGTCTATGACTTATGTTGGAGAATAGGATAGTATAAATAGCATGTAATCTAGATGGCACCAGTCATAAGAACTATGCTGCTCTGATGTGTGTTAACTATATCGCAATATGTTCCCTACCTAAGTTTCATAATATTAGGTTCCTGTACATAACATAATAATTATCGCACGCATTATATCATTGTAATGAACATACTTTAATTATTTTCCTCCAGTTAAAACATAGAACTTGTGATATAATTTTTTTTTCAGAGAGACTTTAAATTCTGATTCAGAATTTATTTCATTCATTCATATTCACGAAGCAGTATTAACAAAAGTTTTCTTCCCTTATCTCATTATAAAATTATTAAGAAACTTGACCTATCGAAAGCTAAAATGATTGATAGGTTGCCCGTAGTAAGTTATTAAGTATTTTCATGTGCACCGACTTTCAACAGCATGTATATTTTACACTATTTGTTTTAGGGAGTATATATATGTATTGTGTGTGCACAGTAAGTGTTTTTTTGTCCCAAATTTACAATGTTGATATAAATATAAGTGTGGACATTGGCACAGATACACAAATTGTCATGCATTGTTTTATAATTTATTTTATTCATTTAAAAATTATCTTCATTCATCATTATTTTATTTGAGAATTTTTTTTTCATATACATTGAATCAAATCAGAGAATAATTTGGCTGTTATTTTAATTGAGTATTATGTATACAATTCTATAGCACAAACCTTTTACTTTAAAACCTATTTAAATCGTTGAAGTCATTGAATTTTCAGCTTTATTCAGCCATATCAATGTATAGTATCTCTACTTCCTAGTTAACAAAAATGACAGTACTTTATCTATCTCTTACAAATTTACTTTAGTGACCAAGTATTTGAAAATAGAATTCCAAGTTTATAGGAAACAATTTGGTAGAGATGCAGCAATGTGAATGATAATCCAGATTAAGAATCATAACTAGAGACTGGATTTTAGGCATTAGAAAACCGAAAAACATGCTGTAAAATTGTGCGATAAAAAATCAAAATGTATATAAAATGCTAAAATTCTACAACAATCAACTTAGTTGATTAATTTATAATATTAATACATATAAATCTTACCTAACCATGTTCGAATAAAATTAAACTCGCTCAATGCTCTCTACATTTGTCCAAACACAAAAAACTAAACTACTCTGATTAATAACCAAAACTTTTGTTCATAATTGAAGAATCTAATTGAATTAAATGATTTTTTATTCTTATTATGAATGCTGGAATTCAATTTTCCAATTGCTTAGAACTACCTCAATTTTTAGTTTTAGAAAAGTTATGCAAGGAACTATGTAGAAAGGAGTACTTAAAAATATTCTTCCTAGCAAAATGTTTTTTTAATATATCTTGAAATTTCATGCATATAATAAATAGCATGTTCCACTTGGCTTGTTTTTGTTGGCTCAATTGTTTATTTACATTATATATAATATACTATTAACAAAAAACTGACTATTAATTAGACTACATTGAAAAACTGATTAATTATGTATGATATACAAAATTCATATTTATCAAACCAATTGATTTTTGGTTTGATTTTCATTTAAAATACTATGTATAGGTAATATCATATAATAATAACAAAATTGAAAATCCCACTAGTCACAACATTGTCAGATGAAAGAATGAGGTGGAGTGGGAATATAAGCCGAAAACAAGAACACTGATTTTCTCTATAACAACCTTATTCCAGAGAGACTTTTTCATAGTTACACAAAGCCACTGATTAATGTTATTTCAAGAACATTCTTCACTTGTGTTTATTTGATCTATGTTTTTTGTTTTTTTTAATTCGACTATTCATATTTCAATCAATTCATTGCTTTACCTCAAATTTTCCAATTTTAAACTATAAATTACATAAGGAAAAAATAAAAAAATAATGTGTATAATATGAAAAAACCAATTTAAGCATTAAATTTTATGCAACAAAAATCAAAATTTAGCCCAAAAAAAGTAAAATGTGCAATTTTGAGTAAAATAAAATTAGTGTTATTTGAATGTCCTTTCCATCATTTGAATTTCTGTTGAGGTTTGGTGGAATTTGAAGTAAGAAAATAAAATATGCAAATAAACGAAAATGCGGTCTCTAATCATAACTATTGGAAAAAGTGATATAATTAAAATGTTTGTGTTATAGGATTGATTTTCTAAAATAATTTTACTTGAATTCAACCTTCATTTTTAAGTTTTTTTCTTTCTTCCTGATAGATTCTGAATTGCATGTAACTATTTGATTTCATTCACTATCATTTTCATTTGTATTGAATTATCCTTTTTTGTTCCCATTTCGATTGTGTATTATGCTAAAGTTATGATCTCATTACATAACTTAATATTTTTATTTATTCAATTCCCATAAGATTATGGATTCTTGAATATTTTGTTTTAATTTCTGGAAATCCATTAATACATTTTATGGTAATAAATTAGGTGAAGTTGTGCTACTGCGTGAAATCTTATTGCTTACTTTTGCATAATTATATTTTAGTTTTTATTTGACTATCCAATTTTTTCAGTACTCCAAGGAGTGGTAAAACATGGCTGGGTACCTCTCAGAGGTATAACTTCAGGCCTCAGTCAACTATGGAGACTGTTTTCTTCAGTAACCTTGTAAGATTTTTTAATCAGTATAGAGTTTTCAAAACTATTATAGGTATTTCACAATAATAATAGGCTTTAGCAGTAGTGAAATTATAATATTGACTTTGTATCTAGGAAATTCCTCTTTTCACACTGATAATTGTTATACCTCTTTCCACACTTATTATTTTCAAACCTCTTTACACAATTATAGTTTTTAATTAAAGATCTTTGAAATTACTTATTCTTAAAAATCATATTATTTTATTTTTTAATAATAAATGTCCGCATCAAAACAAACTTACTTTTATGCAGAAATATATATTATTTTTAATAAAAAGTATAAATTTAAAAAGAATCAATAAGTCAATCAATAAAAGAGTCAGTAAGACTTTAATAAGCAAAAACTTTATATATAACATCTCTGAAGATATTTCACAAGCAGTTGCCATAACACTACTATAAACTTTACACAACGAAACTAAATGAATCCAATAAACAGCTGTTATTACAATAACAAATGTTATAAAAATTTGAGTTCTTATTTGCACATTCACCTGTCCCTAAAAAGAAATAAAGTCTTTGTGGTTAGCAGGTGGTCTTTTACAACTAGGACGATTCACTGTTGTTGGTCTTAAAGAAAGAAGGCCCACTTCGATCTAGGTCTAGTTTATCTTCAGTCACCAGAAAGTCTAGTGAAGGTGCTTTTAAGTTGCTTTCTGCCTTGTGTATTTCATTGGTACAGTTCTCTGGTTGTATTAAGGAATTTCCAGTATGCACCAGGTTTAAATAGTCGACTCTCTACCATCATCTAGTATTGTGGCAGTAGCTGTATTGGCAGTTTCATTTTTCAGGATGTGGAACACTGAGACTGTTGTTTCCTTTCTGAAAATCGTTGTATCTCCTTACAATAGGACGAGAACATATCCATCGCTCTATGAAGTGAGGCAGCATTTTCAAGTACAGATAAATCTAAAAGCAGCTACTAGCAATCAGGATCAGGTGTAATCATATAATTTGAAATATAACATATCCTGGCAAGTGGATAGTTTTCAGGGGAAATTGGCATTTTTCATTTTTTGGGTCAGGTTATACTTCTCCACTGGAGCCAGGAATTTATTGAAGTTTCTGTCTTGATCTTCCTGGTTTTTACCACTTACTGTTCATTGTTTAAATAAGGGAAGGTACCTTCAAGATTTTCTTCTTGTACAATATGATCAATCATTCTGAAAACAAGTAACCCAATTAGTTACTCCAAAAGGAACACAAAGGAAGTGATATGACTTTTCATTGGCTTCGAAAGCAGTGTACTGTTTCTCCGAGTCTAATATTTAGTAGTATGTGCTCTGTGTGATGCTGAATACTTTGTTTTCTACTACTTTTGAGATTTTTGGAATTTACCCTCAATTTTTGGAAGAGGGTATTCTTCATCAAGGTGTGTGAACTTATTTATATTTCTTGAATAATCTAAGACCATGAGAGGTTTTTGCTTCCTATTTCTCACTATAAACACTTGTGCTCGCCCTGATGAGTGGCCACTACTTCCAGAAGTTGGTTGATCTCATCAATCATGAACTTAATGTCCTTTTTTGACTGCTTCCTTTATTTGGTTACAATTGTTCTGCAATTCCCCATCAAGTTCCCAAATATAGATATGAGTTCTACACGTGCCAGGGCTACACTACAGATCTTTAGGTTTGAGAACTGTGAAAATTAATTTATACGGTGGCTTTTGAGTATATTGTGTTCAATTGTCGCACAGCAGAGATTGTTGTTCATGATTAATAATGGTACATCTTAGTAAAAATACTCACTAAGTTTGATATCTGACTTACATTGACTTGTTATTTCAGAATGCAAGGATGCATTAGTCCATGGATATACGCCCTTCATAAGATGAAACTGTAAGGTTATATTTCTCTACTAGAGCAGCATTTATGAAACAAGGAACTTCCAGTGTCGATAAGGGCTTTAGCCTTAATTCTGTTCAAGGTTATCTCCATGGTCGACTTATAAAGGCTGTTTGGGGAAATTGCTATTGTATTAGTGAGCAACTTAGAAGCATCTGATGAGTTAGGTTCTTGAGACCTGTTCGTATTAGGCCTGGATTTATATTGTTTGAACCACAACCGATAGGCACGTCTCCAATGCAACAGCTGTTATAACACACATGTTATTAAAATAATAAATGCTATCAATATTATAGTTTTGATTTTTACATTTGAAAATCATATTTTTTTTTATATATTTTAATATTATTATTTTTTAATGGACTGCAGTTTTTAATATTAAATGTCCCTATCAAATCAAACTTACCTTTATGCAGAAATATGTATTATTTTGAATAAAAAGTTTGAAATATCAACACCATCAAAAGTGTGCATGTGTAATGTCAAATAATTATTTTGCTTTATTGAAAAGTTTTCTGAATGAAACAACTCTCAACTCTAGGTATGGAAAATTTCTGTTTTGAAATATGAGAGGAAGCCCTGTCTGAAGTTTATTTGTAATTCTATGTTTGAGCCTATTCTCCAAAACCATTTTTGGAGAAGGAAAAGGAACTATGATTTCTTTTATTAGCATCCGATCTAGGTTGGCTCTATCATAAGTATCTAAACATGTTCCATCATTGATCATATGAAAACTCTTATGTATATGTCGAGGTGGGTTTGTTTCTTTCTGATTTTACTTGCCCAGAAGGCCTCAACAATGCGTGTTCAGTTTATAAAGGTAAGGTAGTTGACAAGGAAGATGATTAGATAGGATGAGACTAACCGTTATATCTCAGAGGATGGTAACCTCGTCCTAGGATGGTTACTTCGTCGGGTACTATTCCTGTAGGTCCGAGGGAGGTATGCAAGCCTGGAGGGTAGCTAGCCACCAGGTCCTACAGGAAGGTTTCTTTGTCCTACCAGATACTATTCCGATAGTAACGAAGGAGGTATGTAAGCCCAGAGGGTAGCTAGCCGCCAGAGCCTACGAAGGGATAACAGGTAGAGGAGAGAGAGGTGACCACAGAGAAGAAAGCTTGATTGAAGAGAACTTATATAAATAAAAATGATGGCTTGAGTGAATACATTGAACGTTTTACGATGGGTTAATGATTCTGTTAAATCTAAAAAGACCGGTGAGAGGCACATCCTGTGAGAACGTATTTATTTGTGGTTCAATATATTCCCCTTTACCAACTTTCTTTATTCGTTCAAATTATTTACTGTTTTTATGTTATTTACATGTGCATTATAAAAATTATTTACATAAAAACAAATAAATCAGTACAATGTTTGTATAAAAGAAACATGAGTGGTGCTCCTATTTGACACTGCTTGGAGCTCATCGTCTTGGCGGGAAGTGCTAAAGATGTTAGTACAACCGGTCTCGGTTAGGTAGTGCCGCTACACATATATGGAATTTCTTTAGATTTTCTCTTTTTCCTAGCCTATGACTGGGTGTTTTCTTTCTTTTTTTTATTTGGGCTTTAGACCATTTTCTGTTATAATGTGTATCATAATGGTGGCACTCTCAATCTACAAATGAAGTGTTACTAGTCTTTTGCTCAAATCTACTGCTTAAGCAGTAAATCAATAAAATCAACTTTAGACAAAAAAAATTATGTGATTCATTTAGAAGATCCTATAATGTTTAATTTTTATCAATGTATTATTGAATTCAATATTTTCGAATGATACTCAAAATAGTAAAAGAATGTAATAACATGAATAACGAACACCTCAATTGTTTTTTTAAGTGAAAATAAAGATTCAGTAATTATTTAATATATTTCTTATTTGTCAGTGGTAATATTTTTTTTTTTTTATAGAATGGTAGTGGAAGCAGTGGAAAATGCGTCGGAGGAGGAGGTAAGTTGGCTCATGCTCGGCACGTCCACCGGGAAGTTTGTAATATCCTTGTCGCCTCTTATGACTCTCTATATTCAACTCTTCATCAATACTTGAGGCTAGTTCACCATGACAGGATTGCCAAGGTAAGTAGTTATTAATTCTGTTCTATATTGTTATGTTCATTTTTTTTCAATATTGAAAATAATGATTGATAATAATTCAGTGAACTTGGGCAAGAACTCTTTATTTCAAATTAACACAACCTAAAATACAAAAAATTAAAAATGTGTCAAATTAGAAGTAATTTATTTTAAAATTAAGAAGATCCTGGTTGTATTTGTCTGTATAGGCAGCTGTCTTCTGGCTTCTCTTTACTTATCTGTACTACTGTTTTTTATCAACATCTCGGGACAAAAACTGACCTATCCTGAACATTCTTTGTTTTATCTAAAAAATGAAAATTTAATCATTTTTCATTGTTTTACAGTTGAAAGTATATCAAATCTCACAGCCATATATGTAATTGTGTTGATGCTGCATTTCATTTTAGCTATTATGTTGACCCAATTAAGAGTTTTAAAATTAATATAATATAAACATATATTGATAATTAATTTAAGAATTCTTAACTTGTTAATGGATTTAACATTATTACTTATTAAATGCATTTGAATATATTTTAATAATCGTGGGCCCTTAGTGGGCACATTAAGTGATTCTGGCCCTGTTATATTCTGCTTTTACTCTCTTTGAATTAAATTTATGTCACTTTAATTAGACAGAGGCATTATATATGATAATTTTTTCCAATCACCTTCTTCATGTTTACTATTACAATAATTGGATTAAAACTGTGTTGTTTTAGGACAGTCATAGGACTCTGCTTGCTGCAATTCAGCAACGAACGGCCTTTCTTCATTCCGAAGCACATTGGGAAAGATTAAGGGTAGGTATTACAAGTATACACTGCTATAATTTATAATTGTTTACCAATTTCATACTTAATCAGTTAGTATTATTTTTTTGTACAGATGATGGAGGGTGAAGAAGAATTTGCTACAGTTGCCAATAGTGATATTGCTCAGCTGTGCGCAGAGAACATTGTTTTATGGCATCAGTTCTTGGAGCTTTGTTCTTGTCAACCACCAATCAATCAGCACCTAGCTGCTATCCACCATCATCTCAGGGTATTTATTTTTATTATTTAAGACAAAGAAATATAATCTGGTTTGAGTAAGATTTTGATACTAATTTAGTAATTTAGGGTTTGTTATATGAAGTGAAAATTAATCTGTAAGGTAAAAATCATCATTTAAATACAGGTTAAAAGGTTCGCAGAGGGATTCTTTGTTCTGGATAACCCTCGTCAATCTGCTGCTGGTTGTTATGACCAGAACTATCAGACCTATCTTGCTGTCTCCGAGCTGGCCAAAAGGAGGTATAAATATATGTTGTTATTTAACTTATTTTTAATTAGTATAGTCTTACTATTATTATTATTATTATTAAAACACAGCTATTCAATAAATTACCGTTGATTTCATTTTAATAACTAATTTTTTGTAATCATTATTACGTGGAGGACGAAAAAAGTTAATGATATAAAGTTTTAGTAAATTGTTAATAAGACTTCAATTCTGTAATACTTTATTATTGTAATTTACTGGTTTAATAAATAATTAATTTTATTGAATTCCATCTACTACTCTTGAGCATGCCTAAACTAATATTTTTCTTGACATTAAAAATTCAAAAATTATTTTAAAAACGGCTTGCTTAATTTGGCCCACAATTTGAGAAAAGTCGCGAATTTGTATAATAACTCAATACCAATTTCATAAAATCCTCTTCTTTTCTTGTGTATACACAAAAGTATTTTCCTTGACTTGCCTATATTTCAGAAACAGCTCATCTAAGATATTTTATTATTGTCACCTTGAAATATCGGTACACCTAATTGAAATCGTGAGGGAGCTATACCAACCTATATACTTGGCACAAGGTTTTTTCAAACTGTCTCTTATTTAATTTTGGATTGACAAAACTTTTTCTAAGGATAGGGAAAATAATTAAAAACACTCAAGTTTGGCTATCAAGTATTGATTACATCATAATCTAGTTTTATGAAACCCATAAATTTTTGTTTGATAATTTCATTCACTGTAAGACTTTTATTTCATTGTTATTTTAAGTTTTAAAACCAATGTATTCTCTTCTAGATACTTGAGTTTGCTACCACAATTACCAGTTCACTGCCCTCAGCTGGATGGCGATGTAAACACACTTCCGGTAATCTTTGAGGACCAGTACCAAGATGTTGCTGAATTTGCTAGGAGAAGATCAGCTGCACGGAAAGCTGGTTCAGGTACAGTTTTCACTTCAGTTTGATTCAAAAGCTTGTTTGAAAAAACTAACAAAAAGTTTATTTATTTTTATATGAAATCACATGTTTTATTTTATAACTAATGCTTTCTCTTATACTCAAATATTCTGAAGTTTACTGATAATAAATTTAAATGTTTAATTTTACCATATGTACTAATATTGAATTAATAAAACTTATAGTCAGATGTATCACTATTTAGTTACTGAATTCCCAAATCATAGATCCATTCCTGGCAAGCTGTGGCCTGGAAGAAAAACCTGAAACAACTGGCCCTAACCCTGGCACGCTCCAAATGGCACAAGCTGAAGATTGTTCATGTGGAATTTCAGCTATACTACAAGCTAGATCGAAGCAGAGTTCAGCCTCACAAAGTAAGAATAACATGGTTGTGTTAATAAAAAGGATACTTTTCAGATTTTATTTGTTCAATTTTAACAAATTAATTTATAAATATCTATTTTGAACTGATAGGCCTTCATAAATTTTTCTCTTTATCCCATTGATTCTTAGTAATTCCAAAAATTTATGTTATTAGTGAAAGAAATAATAATAGTAATTAAAATTATTGAATATTAAAAAGTTTTAGTTGTATTTAATTGGCAATATATTATAGCCCAGAGAAATGTGATGGTATATGGATTGTCCAGAGTGTAACTCCAGTTTGCCAGATTTACTACCTAACCAATTACTTTACTTGCTTTACTACCTAACCAATTACTTTACCTGATTTACTACCTAACCAATCTACTAACCTCCCTTGTTGGTATCCAACACTTTGTTATTGTTGCCTATCTGCATTCATAGACATCATCTAGAGCTATATTACTCTATACTATAGTATATATAACCAAAATTATAACTTGTTTTTAGGAGGTGGTGTCTGGTCTGATTATGAGGCGAGACAGAATGGTGCAAATACTTGGGGGCTAGCTCCTGGGGCACGTCATAGTAAGTCATTGGACCACCTCCTCAGGGCCCCAGTTGCTGTAGCGCTTCACCATGGCCATACCACCATGGTCAAGAGGTCACTTTAGATTTATTCACTCATATAGAAAGTAATCTTAGGATCTATATTTTCACTTTAAGATTGATTAAACTGTTTGATAGGGTTAAAGTTTATAGTTTTCATTTGAATAATATAAAAAACAAATTGGTAGGTATTAATCCTCTGACAATTGTTGGTTGTAACCTATTCTATAACCTTCCTTGTTTATTTGTGTATAATTTTTATATACACAAATGTTGTTATGTCCATTCTTGTTTTTTTTTAGGCAAAAGAACTATTAAACTTAGGTAATTGCCCACTTTGAACAAAAGTGGTTAAAGGTGATTTACTGACTGTGGGAAGTTGTTTAAAACTGACAAGCTGAAAAATGCTAACTTTAAACATTTTGTATTTCACTCTTAAACATTATATTTAATCATGGTTATAATGTTGTTGACTCTTGCAGTGGTGTATATGTACTTAAAATGTACTTAAAGACTATGGAGTTCTACTAAATGGCAAAATAAAAAACCTTCAGAAATACTTGCATGACAATTCTTAGGGACTTAATTATGCTGAAGTAATATTATTATAATTGCATAATAACTAAATAAATTAAACTTTCAAAATCTATGTATAGACAATATATTATAAAAGAGTCAGTGGTTGAGGTTCATCCTGGCCTCCTAATTCCCCGACCCCCAAGTTCAACTCTAGGGTTGGTTGACAATCCTGGGCCACACACTCCCCCTACAAAGTGGTTAGCTCATCCTTCAATTGGTTAGGAGAAAAAAACTAGTGGTTAACTGTGATTCTGGTCAGATCTGGCCCTTACTTAACTATTATTCAAGAAACAGTACTTCCTTACCAAGTACTGAACCCTAGAGGCTTCATAGATTTTACAGATTTCTTCTATTTTTTATTTATTTATTTTTTTAGATGTAGTATTTCTAATTAATTAAAGTGTTTAAGTTATAATTATTTTAATATTTATCATTTATTCATTTTATGAATGCATCTACCCATAGAGGGTATTTAGAATAATAATTGTTTATGATCTCTAGGGAAACTAGTCATGAACAGCAAGCCGTGCTTCTTGGTAGAGGAGAATCTAGAACACTTCCTATTCGGGGGAAAATGAAGAAGAAAAAAACCCTGTCACAGGCCAATAATTCAATAGCGAATGATAGGGGAAAGGTTTGCAATGGAAGAAGCAGTGGTCCCAATCGAGGGAAGCAGCATTTCTCCACGCTGCCAACCAGAAGGAGGGCCCGGCAACAATCTCCAGCACTACTTCATAATGGGCTTCCAGGTAGTCAACACTTATTTTTCAATTAGAAATCTCCTATAATATATATTAAAGTGGTATTTTACATCTATATTAAAATAAAACATTCAAAATATTGACTGTTATCGATAAAACAAAATAAAAAAAAGAAACATTTTTCATAAAATAGGATTAATATTGACCAATTTAAATGTGTGACTTAAGTATAACAAAAATATTATTGTTTTAGTGTATCAAAAATATGACTTAAAAGGAATATAACTTGTGTTTTAATTTATATGTTATTAATTATTTACAATTTATTGATACTTTCTTTGCTGGATAGGTTTATTATAAATATTAATTTGTGTTTGAATGCATTAAATTTTAAATAATATTTATTTAGCCTTCTTATTTTTTAATAGTAAATTTGAATATTTTGAATTATAAAATTCTCAAGGTCAACAGAATGATGGCTTCCTTTAAAAACATTTATGTCTTGGCCAGAATTTGTTTGAGTGTGTACATTTGCAGTCAAAGCCTATAAGACTTAATGATTTGTAACTGAAGTTTGTAGAAAACTCATAGAATATATAGTACTTAATTTTAAACATAAATTTGTTACAAACTATTGATAAAAGTTGAAAAAAACTTAGTTGTTGACTAGATAGTTAGGTTCATTCGAATTTGCAGAACTAAAGACTTCAGATTGAAAAAAACAAAACACTTTCACTCTATTTGAACCCTATTGGACAGCAAATCACAGATAAATAGTGTATCCATTCCAATTGTAGATCAAATATTTGTTGACAGGAGTGAGCTCAGAGAATGTTGTCCTTGCCTTTCAAAATAAAAATAAAAAACCTAATAAGTTACATCTCAAGTTTGTTGGTTTATTGTTATTTGTTTGATATTCAATGTTATAGAAAGTGGAAGTAACAGGCTAATCAGTGATAAAAACCAGCTGCAACCTGAGGAGGCCATCAGCAATCAGCGCCTAGAGTCGAGCGCCAGCGTGCCACAGCGCTTGAGTGATACACAGCAGGTACAGACAGGAGAACATCGTCGAAACCAGCCTACTGGATCTATGCCAAACCTTGCTTCTAGTCCGCTGTCTTCTTCCTCTTCATCAGACATCACTTCAGAGCGCTCTGGTTGGGTGTCATCACATCGTTCCAGCCCTTCATCCAGTCCACCTCCTGGTGAGGCTCTTTATTGTTTGCATTGACAATAAGTTTGTATCTTAGGAATTTTGTTTAAACAACATTTGTATTTAAAGCTCTGTGGTTCACCGAAACCATGGTCACCAAAAGCTTCGACAACTATTCAGTCTGCTACAACTATTCTTTTCAAATGGTAACAGAAATGAATGCTGTCCGCAAATGGTACTTTCACACATGAAATTTGGCATGCTCAATGCTATTATTAAAAATATTGCTGCTGTATGAAACTTATATTGCTATGGGTTTAAAATTTTTACCTGATCTAAAAAAAAAAAGATAATGACGGGGTTGGATGGTTATTAAATTGATAGATAGTGCCATCTTTTAATAAATCCTAACAACAGTAGCTGTAAGCTCATCATGCCTAAACGATGACAGACTGAAACGGAACCAAATTTGTTCCTTGATGTTAGAAATATAAAATGTGAACGGAAATTTTTGATTTTGAGGACAAATTTTTCTCACTTCTTACATGAATACTTAGCTTCTCTATCTTTGGTAGTGAGGAAACAAAAATTATGTCTGATGCTTATTTTTATTGTTGACTTATAATGATTTTTATTTAGGAAGTGATAATGGTGTCAAAGAGGATGATTGGAATACAGACCATACCTATGAAGAGGTCCGTCTTCCCCCTCCTTCAGAATTCCGGGATCCTCCGCCTCCTGAGCCTTTCAGAGATCCACCTCCATTGAACCCTCCCTCGACAGAGGAAGAGAAGCCTGGGGTACAACCTATAGATAACCTCCTCTACCATGTATACGAGAGCGTCAGGCAGAGGCACCCTTCAGCTCCAGAGTTAGTAATCTTTATTTGCAAATTATTTTGATTGAAATTGTGCCCCACAGTCAGTACAATAATTCTTAAAGTTATTCATTATTTAAGGATAACTGTATTTACTTAAATATAGGTTAAAGTTTTTTTCCAAAATTTTGTCAGGTAAAATGGAAGGTTGACCTATTTTCATAATAGATCTAAACCAATTTGAGTTCAACCAAACTCAGAACTTTTATGTCACTTCATAGCTTATTTTTGTGATGACAGACTGGATTCAGTTTATATTAATAATAAGGTGTAGATAGCTGACCGTAGATTAATAATTGGAGAAGATAGTTGTGGGGTGCGGTCAGCAAAAAGAAAATAAATAAACAAAAAATTATTTATTCATGCCGACATTCAACCTGAGCTAAAACTGGTTTAGCTAGAACCCCTTGCTACCAACTCCCTGATGAAGACCTAAAACTCAAGTCGAAACGTCTGCATGAATAAATAATGTTTTGTTTATTTAAGGTTATTTTTGCTGACCGCTTATCGGTGGCTTATTTTTGAGAGTTGGTCTATATTCAGTAAAGTTATTTGCTTGCAGAAAGTTATTTTTGAACAATTAGTTGAAGAAATTCTTTGTTCTAAAAAACTATTTTTTTATTGCAGGGTATGACTGCAAAATATAAAGTTAAGAAATGTCGCCTCAGCATAGTCTCATTGACTGATCCTAAAGATCCACAAAAATATATATCATTAATAGTCAAGAAAAAGAGTTGTATATATGTGTGTATATATACATTTTTTTTTTTTTTTTTGGTTGGCTCTACAGACATTGTAAATGTTTGGCCGCATGGATCAGCCTTCTCCACGGCTGCCTATCTTAGGCTACTGCTTTCCAGTTGGCTGCATGTAGCTCTTTTGCATCTTTGTTGATTCTGTCTAACATTACAGATAGACTCAGAAACTTAATAGAATGTCAATACAAGCTAGCATAATGTTCCAATGACGAGGCCAAGAAATTAACCATTTTAAAAGCGTAAGGAAACCCTTGAAAATATTCTAAGGTGCATTCATAGATTACAAATAACATGATTGTTCTGCACTCACTCAATATGAAACATTCATGACCCACTAACAGAGGAAATATGACTGAAAATGCTTTAACAGCTTTATTGAAAAAAATCAGTGGAGGTCAAGTGGGTGAAAGGGCACTTGGGCGTAGATGGTAACGAAAGCGCAAACTCATTGGTAAAAGAGGCGGTCAGCAAGGATCCTATCTCCTATATCAAAAATATCATCACCAATGAGCTCGCTGCTATCTGGAACACAATGTAAAAACTTCAAATAAATCACCTAGTCTTCACAAATACATTTTACGAATAAAATTATATAATCACAAAGAAATACATAGCACAGAATACACATTGACACAATTCCTTATAAAACATGGCAACTCAAAACATTATTTGAAAAGATTTAATATTAAGTGCACGATGTCAGACATATACTTTATGAATAGAAACTATATGACCAACCGAGATTTCAGTTAGTACAAGATTGTTTACTATATTTGTTATTACGTTGTTAATACAGCATTGTCAATACAATGCTAATATATTATAAACAATGTAACAGACTAGGAGAGGAAAAGATGGTCGGGGGTGCTAACTATCATTCAGAGAAAAAATAAATAATAGACTAACAAATTTGGAAATATACATAACAATGAAATGAAAATATAAACTGGTTGATTGATAACTATGGAAAAAAGACAGTAGTAGATTGATAAGATTGTTATTTAAAAATCAGTGGTCTTGTGGATTTTTGTTGATTACTCACATTTATATGTATTTATATATATATATTAGTTCAAAGAGAATTTTAAATTTATAGTTATTTAATTATTACTATGTACAAGATTGTTGGAAATTTCTATGCTTTCATTCCGTTATGATTAACTATATTTATTTTATATAAATTTTATAAGATTTCGTATTGACTGCCATTATCTTAATTAACCCTCTCTATCATCTCATCTTACAGAAGTAGCGAGAGGAGCCCGGCCAAACAAGAAGAGAACATGTGTGAATGTTATGATAGTGGAAAACGTCTTGTTCTTAGTATAGATATGGAAGATACCACCTTTCATAAATCAAAAGAAGAATTTAAGAAACAAATTAATTTTACTGGAATGATATATAGGTAGGATTTTTATTATTACTTAATTGTATGTTCTGTCTTTTTTTTTTTATTAGTTTTTACCTTTTGTTTAACAACCATTATTTATTTTTATTCTCAAGGTGTATAAAGATTAACATCAACGACAGCTTTAAGGTATTAATTCTTTAGCTGCTAATC
The DNA here is from genome assembly GCF_000696795.3 of Halyomorpha halys. Classification (NCBI taxonomy): domain Eukaryota; kingdom Metazoa; phylum Arthropoda; class Insecta; order Hemiptera; family Pentatomidae; genus Halyomorpha; species Halyomorpha halys. The sequence goes on along the minus strand of NW_027113754.1, from coordinate 141,257 downwards.
TATAGGGTGCTTACAGCAAAATGTACTTGATTTTGTCTGAGGTCTATAGTTGTATAAATAATTAGTAATATATGGCCTTTTCATGATCCTAAAGCTTGATTTTTTTTTCTCTTCACTACCAAGGCTAATAAAAATTTGTTTCACACAGGGAAAAAAATTATGACGTATCTTAACAATTGACATTGCTATATCTTAATTTTTTTATTATTCAAAAAAATAATTTTAGCTTTAAAGAATTTTGAAGTAATCTTTACTTTTAAATCAGCTCTTTAAATATAAACATTTCTTTGTATATGTTCTATAACATCTGTTATAATAATAAGTAAAAATTATGTTTTGTTATAGAGGAAATAAATGTAAATTTTTATGTATGAACAGCTACTAGTATAAACTTGTGCCTAAATTGTATACATTTATGCCTTAATTAAATCTACTACAAGAAACCTGCCTGAGTTACTTTTTCCGATACTGAAAAGCAATGCAAATATAAAAATTTAGGAAATATTTTTTCTTCTTTATATTATGTTCTTCAACGAAATGATGGTTGAGGTAATTTTCAGAAATAAACGCACAATAGTGTAAAACTATATAATGAATTCTGACATTTCGTTAAGATTAAGATTTAAAATGTATAAACATAATAACATATAAACAGATGTAATGAAAGAATATTCAAGAAAAATTTAATATAAAAAGTAAAACTTATTTATAAATCAACTTCTACTCAAAATATTATAAAACTTTGAGTGCTAACTTTTGGATGTATGTGATCAAGTATAAGAATCCTTATATTAAAAAATAAAATTGATTATAGCTTTACTTTGTACTTAACTATATTAGTGTTTTCTTATTTTTAGTAACTATAATTTTTATTATTCCTTATGTGTTGCTGCTAGTGATGCGCCTACATTGGTATCGACCTTGCCGTACTTCCAGATCCCAGAAGACGAGAGGGTTCTCAGTCCAGAGGGTGTCCATCTCATTGTCTGTGTTCATGGCCTAGACGGCAACTCAGCTGACCTTCGGCTTGTCAAGACTTACCTAGAGCTCGGTCTCCCAGGTGCTAGGCTGGATTTTTTAATGTCTCAGGGAAATCAGGCAAGTTCATGGGCTGATGATTCTTTAAACAAATTTCAATTATTAAGAGACTCAAAACACTAATCCTAAATACAAAATAAGAATAAAATTTTAGTTGGTTTGGATTAATTTATAATGTCCACAAGCTTTTAATGATTGTTTTCCATATTAAATTTATTTTTTATTTTCAGTATTAAATTTATTTGACTATTCGTGTCTATCACGGTATGTGTTCAGTCCAGGCAACGATTTTAGAGTTGTGCTAATATCAGAAGGCCTTGGACTGTATGCATTCAATAAGGTTAGGTTAGCTGGATAGGAAGATTGGAAGTGGTGCAGAGTAATCTAAAAACCACTTACGAACATTGAGTTTTAAGGGTATGCGCCTTAAATCCCTGTAGAATGGCATCTGCACTTTAGGGTATTCACTTACAGTTGTTTAAAGGATAGTAAGTTCTAAAGGTACTCATTTTAGATTCTTACAGGACAGTAACTGCTCTGTAGAGTATTCACCTACAATCTTGTAGAGGATAGTAAGCTTTAAAAGTATTCACTTTAGGTCCTAGAAAACAGAGAATGCTGAGTGATACTACCCTCAGTTATGTCCTAAGGTATTGAGGTTAGAAGAGAATAACAGAAATAACACCAGTTTTTACACAAAACTGTATGTTACAATTATCTGATCCACTAGCATATGTTCTTTCATTCACTGTTTTATTCAGGGTTAGTGAATTGATTTTAATAGTTGTGTTTTGAGTAGTGATCTCTTTGGCCGTGATGGTAAAGAGGATATTGAAAGTCACTGCATGTAAGAAACTAGCTTTTAGTATATCAGAAAACTCTAATTTATGAATATAAATTAATCAGAATAAGAATACATTTATGAATATAAAAATGTGTTACATCACCAAATTTAATGTACATATAAAAAATTAACATACCACAATTGTATTGTTGTTCATGTCTTGGCCTGTAGGTTGAGCCAGATCAGACTGTAAAGGCTCTTGCAGGTTACTGCAAGTCCATTATACCATATTTTTCTATTTTAATATGTTGAAGTTCTAATTAACTATTCTATAACTTATTAATTATTGAAGTTCTAACTAACTATGAATAAGTCAATGGAGCCTATATTAACTTTTGAGTGCAGTAGACTCATATTAATGTGTAACTGATGTGATTGACATTCAAGAATTTTTTGAAATCATGAATTATTTCAACGAGAATATTATTCATTTTATGAATGTGGATGAGATAGCCTAATAAGTTGAAGAGCGTTCAGTGGTTCTTTTTCCTAAACAAACTTATCCGGTATCCCAGCTTAACATAATCAAGCATTTGTTGCATCCTATTGACCATCTAAGACAAAATATCTTCAAGTCTGAGAATTTACCTTCTTCAATTTTATGTAGATAAGTAATTGTTGCTGGAATGATATATTTTTAAATCAGTTATATTCTTAAGAGCTTTAAACTAGTGGACATTACTAAGATAAAACACTTCAAAACAAAAATAACAATTATTTGTTATTTATGTGTATATTTAACATATTCATTTATAGGAACCGTTTTATTAATTGTATGCATCTGGCTTTCTCTTTGCTAAAGTTATGAGTGTGTGAGACCATGTGCTGTTGAGAATGATCCATTCCCTTAAAGGGTTTAGAAATATGAGTAAAGTGGTATATTATAAATATAGGAAAAGAACTGTAGTTGAGAGGGGTAAGTCAAAGGTTTGCTATAGTTGTTTACTGAAATTTTGTAATGAAGAAATTATGGCTGTTACAGATATGAATTTGAGTTGAGTCGAATAAAATATGATGTTAGTAAAATCTTTGCTTGCTATAGTGAATATATGTGGTTAGCCCCTGGGCTGCATTCCTCCTGTTCCACTCTCAGCACCATAGGTCTAGGTAGACATATTACCTCCTGCTTGAATGCTAGTCATAGAGAAAGAGGGAGAGATTATTTACTTGTAGGATCTGCATGTTAGAACTGGCAGAGGAATAGTAATTTTCACTGTGGTTGATAGAATGTGCTGTGGCTTGCTAGCCTGTTATTTATCCTGGGTACCAAACAGATGGCGCTGCCTGGTCCTTGACAGTTGAATCTTTAAACTGCTTGTATATCAAACTAGTAATTCTCTTGTCAGTTTGGGAATGTTTTTTCATTTCAGTTTTTCCTGTACCAACTGTCTTTCTGGTGAAATTATTCGTTCGATAATTTAATTTTACAGTTTTTTTTTTTTATATTCTGAGTGCAATTAAAGTATACCAGCTGACTCATGATAAAGTTCTGCCTAACCCTTGGGTTTGAATCAGATTTTAATACATTAGGGTCTCTAATTATTTACCTACACAGTAAGAAATCAATTTGTTGAAATATTGTTATAGTAAAACAGAAGTTACACCACACCACATCAGATGTGATTGTGGAAAAGTACCTATTGAATTTACATCTGTTTTGGTTTATCAAACACATTTCCTTTTCACTTACATCTTTTTTTTTTCTTTAGCTTTTTAAAAGTAATACAATAGTTTTATTTTTCATTTAAATTTATTTATAACTATTTTGTTTGCTAAAACATTTTATTCAGTGTTACTTTGAATTTGCTTTCATATAAGATTCTAACATCCTGGTAGAAAGTGGTTCATGATGAAACTTAAAAACCACTTAAAATGTCATATAATTTGAGGATATCCTGTTGGAATTTTACTGTACATTGATGCCATTCTAATTTGTCCTGTTTAGTTTATTTTATAGTGGTCCAATATAATAACCATCTAAAGGACCTCTTAGAATATAAAATATGAGTAACTACCTCTTCCCCTTAATATCTATATTTTAAAGTTCTAGAAATTTATAAAAAAAAGGATTGATTTATCATAAAATTTACAGGGTGATACATTTTCTGACTTTGATACAATGACAGACCGACTAGTAGCGGAGATCCTGTACCATATCGAAGGTGCTGGGGGCGTCATGCCGACTAGAGTGTCGTTTGTTGGCCACTCTCTCGGTAACATCATTATCAGAGCAGCCATAGGACGTCCACAGCTGAAGCACTTACTTCCAAGGCTCTACACTTTTTTATCACTGTCTGGACCACACTTGGGTACCCTGTATAACAACTCCGGGCTTGTTAACATGGGTATGTATTAATAAAATAAGAAAATTAAATTAAAGAAGGAATATGGTCAGTTTGATGGTCAAATTATTGACTCAAATTGCTGGTTTTCATCAGGACTAAATAAGCAAGATTTAAACATATATATGAAAGGACTATAAGCTCATATATTAAAAATTATATAAGAAAGATATATTTAAATAAATTAATATAATGTTGAAATTGAAATGAATAGTATAAAATAATTATTAAAAACAAATACCAGTTATGTATAATGTAATAGTAATAGTATAATGATGCTCCATGTGTCCTTTGCAAGATTATGCCCCCCACATTATCAACTTTTAAACAATAATTACATTGTTATAAAAACCAATGAAAGGTCTATGAGGCTGATCATGTAATAAATTTATTTTTATTCTTGTTTATATTTAATAAATATATAATACCTTTTTTCTAATGTTTAATTGCCACCCTAACTAAATTACATATTTAAATGGTGTCTAACCATTATCCTCGCCACACTTTCTTCAAATTTTGTTTTTAGTTTTTTGTGAATCCACAATTTCTCAGTTTAGCATCTTTCATCTTTTTATATTATGTATTTATCTATTTTCCTACATTATGTTTATCACCTTGATTCAGTTGTTATTGCACTTTACTTATGTATCTTTCCTTACTCTTCTTTATTCCTCACCCATCTTTTATTTTTCATTATATTTTATATAATTTTCAATATGTTATCTTATTGCCCTACTGTACTTTATGATATTTGCATCTTCTTTATTTATCCCTTATGAAGACTTGCAACCTTTATGTGTCTAATAAATTGTTTTTCTACTGTTTTGTTCGCCCTTATTTGACTTCCTCCCTGACCATCTTCCTCCTATTGCCTTACTAATAATCTTCCAAATTAGTTATAAGTAAAAGATGTTTTTATATAGTAGTTGTATGAAGCTTATCTGTTTCCAGTAGAAGTTATACCAAATAAATGTATATTGAAAATGTCTTTTGTTAATATATTTATTTAATTTGCAGGAATGTGGTTTATGCAGAAGTGGAAGAAGTCAGGATCACTGCTTCAGTTATCCTTGAGGGATGCCCCTGATGTCAGAGATACCTTTCTCTATAGGCTGTCGCAACGTTGTAATCTTACCTATTTTAAGTGGGTCCTATTATCTTTTTACTCTGAGTAGATTAAAGCAAATTTTGTTTAAACGTTGGTGTTAAATATTCCGTCCTCTACTTCAGGGACTCTCAATCTATGCCGACTTGACATCATGACACAATTTTACCCGCTGTTGGGTGCGAGTGATGTTATAAAAGGCAAACATAAATCTCAGACCTCATTAATAGATAAAAATAATGCCAGTAATTTGAGTTCTTCAGAAAATTGTTAAAATAAAATAAAAGTTTTAAGAGAGGTTAAAAAGTTTATTGGATAAAAATAAAAGAAAGTAAAATGTAAATTAACATTTAATAAACCAAAGTACATAATGGTTAAGCTATTTTGAACGATAAATCTGTATATAGTATAATCAATCAACTACAAATAGGTAATGCCCATTGGCCGTTAACTAAGTATTAAACATCTGCTTTTAATTATGCTAATCCAAGTAAAATCTTTAAATTAATGTTCTGATAAAAAATTGTCTTTGTGATGTATCCTCCTCTACTTGTATAAAATGGTATTATATTTTTTCCTATGATATGATAACAGTAATAAACTTGTTACCTCAATATTTGACAGTAATGAAAAACTTCGGATATCCACTGATGATAGAAAATAACTGGTTATCAGTATACATTGGTAGGTTATCACAGCTTACATGGTTACACTTTACAGTTATGACAGGAACTATCACAGCCACAGTAATTGTAGAACTATTTAATCAGTACTATCACAATCGGTATAATGTGACAGCACATATTGCAGTAGTGAAGCTACTATCATGAAAACATTTACTGCCTTTATCGTTGTGTTGTGGCAGTAATGTCTCACTAGATATACTTTGATAGGTGACAGTAATATTACAACAATTCAGCTACTATCCATTTACACAGTAACACTTTATAGCCACAGCAGTAACTGTCATGGTTTGAACTGTATGGCAGTTACCTTCACAATAACATTTACTGTTTTGGTATTTCAGTAGATCTATAAAATGTAGCTTGATAAACATAAATATCTGTCGCAGTAGTGAAGCTACTGTCACTCAAGGCCTATTTTGATTAAAACTTTATTATAGTGTCCACAATTTTATGACTGAAATGCACACTCCAAGAGTAATCTGAAATATTAATCCATGTTATACCATTAAATTTTGTATATTTTAAACTATTTTTAATATTTATTAAGATAGTGTGCTGTTGCGTTGATTTTTACAGATGATAATCTTATAATGCTTTATGAAATCGTTGAAAAGTTATTCTATAGGCACTTCTTTGTCCAAAATTTCATATACATAAAAAATTTTTGTTAAGAACATTTTTTTACTTATTTTTTAGCAAAATGGTATAGCTCTATAAAGTATAAGATGGTAGTCGAAGTTAATAAAAAATATTTTTTTAGAAGATGGTTAGATCTGTGGTAAAAAAAAACAAAAATAGTTTTCTACCATTCATTGATTTCCGATGTTTTGACTCACAGTGTAGGTGCTCATCAGGGCTAAAAAAAAAAAAAAAAATTAAAGTTGATATAAGGGTAAAAGAGTGGCATTAAACAAAAGAGATAGATATAAAGGTGGAGGAATACAGACTATCAATTTTATTTCAGTTTTTGATAGCTTGTGTACCTTCATATTTATATCTCTTTTATTTAATGTCACTATTTTACTCTTATATTAATTTTCCTTTTCTTTATTTTAGCCTTTTATCTTTTTATTTTAGCCCTAATGAAGACCTTCATTATCAGAAATCAATAAATAGTTAAAAACTTTTTTGTTTTTCTTGCCCACAGACCACTGACCATTTTCAAATTCACATATGGTTAAATATTTCCAATTCAAACATTATATTACAATTAGTAAATAGCTGAAACTATTTAATAATTATTTTTCTTTAATGGAATCTGCACCATCTCTTAATACGGTCAATGATCTATGTAGTGTGTGTGTGTGTGTGTGTGCGTGCGTGCGTGCGTGCGCGCGCGTGTGTGCATATAATTAGTATTTATTACTTATCCTTTACTTTTTTCCCCAGTTTTTAATTTGCACTGTTTTTATTTATTTAGGCATGTTTTGTTATGTGGTTCCTCTCAAGACCGTTATGTCCCTCTACATTCTGCAAGGATAGAATTATGCAAAGCTGCAGTGAAAGACACTTCTCCAATAGGTATGTTTCTTTTTTTTAACTATTCTTTTTACCTCAGAAGTTTTGTATTAAATCATTTAAAGTTATAAATTTTACATCTTATTTTGTACTTGTAGTATGCTTTATGATGAGTGGCTCATTACTGCTTTTATGTGATTAAGATATTTTTTATATTTGTTCTTTTGAGCTTTTATTTTATCTGAAAATCAATTCTTTTTATAATTCCATGATATTTTCCTTTGATCATCCAGGAAGTGCCTATCGGGAAATGGTACAGAATATCATGTGGCCACTAGTGAGGAAGCGCGATGTCACCTTGGTTCGCTATGATGTTCATCACGCCCTTCCTTCGACTGCCAACTCTCTGATCGGCAGAGCAGCGCATATCGCTGTCCTAGATTCTGAGCTCTTCATTGAGAAATTCCTCATTGTTGCTGGCCTCAAATATTTCAGGTAGTCTCTGCCATACTTTTCCATGAAGTTTGTGCCAACATCCTCCTTATCTTCAGTAAGTTGTGGAAGTCATAATAGCTGATTTAATCACCTTACACAACACTATTTTATTAAATGTCTTTTAATGAACAATTTTTTTACCGATAGCTGTTTAAAATTTATTGAACTGTTTTTTATGTAGAACATTATATTAAGGTTTAATAAATATGAAGGAATGATAAATGTGATGCTTATAATGATGTGTCTAATAACTCACTATGCCTTAATTAATTAAAAATGTCTTCTAGAAACTGATAGAATTTCATCCTTATTTCTAATTTAATGAAGTAACTAATAGGAAGTCCCATCTTTTACAGCTTAAAGAGAACCACTGTTAATAATCTCAGCTTCTTAGGCATTGTAATTTCTAAGATACAGTATTGTGTGACTTATTAATGATATATATATGCAAAAGATGGTTGGGAGTGTGGTCCACGATTATCTAATTTCTAAATCATCCATTATCTTTGTTTTGTTTTGTAGAGAATTTGTTTTTTCATTGAGTAGTTAAAATATTCAAGGAGATGCATAATTTTATAATTATTCAAAAAACCAACTTTTCTTTTAGGTTCTAGAAGTAATTTTTTTTTGCAAAAACTAAAGAATGATAAGGAATATAAATATAAAGCATAAGGAGAACCACTATTGATAATTCAAACTTCATGGGCTTCATTATTTTTTGAAATATAACAATCAAAAAGTCAGTTAGCGAAAGGTTACAGCCCCTTATTATTCTAATGCTGATTTTTTTTTTTTATTATATGATTAATTATTTAAAAAATTATGACAAGTATTGATTTCTAACTCAAAACCCTATTTCTGGTTCTATAGAGCATAACTTTAAAGTTGGTATTACTTAAAATCCAGAAAATACATCAGAATATTGATTTACAATTTCACCTTGTTATGTTAGCTTATCCAGAAATGTATAAACCTCACCAAATCTATTTTTAACATCAAGAATATGCTTTTATTAAATAAAAAAAGTTGTTCAATACAACTTCAAGTACTTAGACCTACCTCAATTTTGTGGACAAATACTATACAATTGTCAATTTTGCTCAAAAGTAATACTAATTTAATTTTAAAATTACCAGTTGACTCAAACCTTACTTCTCTGAACCACTTAGACTCAAAGGAGTTATCTATTCATTGATTTAAAATATAATCTTTCATGTATTTAAAAAGCCTAGTTAATATTCTAATATACTAAATTACTCTGAATATAAAATAATTAGGCTTTACAAGTGGTAAATCACTCTACCCTTATATTATTTGTGGAACATATTTGGTTATTGAAGCATGAAACTAATCACTTCAATCCAGTGATCACATTGTCTCCTGAGAATTTTATTTAAGTCAAACATTATGTACCTCTGCTACCCTGTCTCCTGGACCCTCCATGTGCTGTTATAGAACTTATTTCTATTATTATTCCTATTAAATACTTCAATGACTATTTTGTGCAATAGCACCATTGAAATAAACATTATAAGGCTAGAATTATTTGGATATCTATCGGTTTCTAGAAGACAAAATATTAAAATATGACATACAAAATACAGTTCATAATTACAATAATTTAATGTATTTTTTATTAATAGATATTTCTTTACCGTCTAGTCATTTCCAGAAATAAGCCACTAGTTAGTTAAACATTTATATAAAATATTTTCATTTGTAAATTTTAAATTATATGTTCTTATACTTTTCTCTAGTCAAAATTTAATTGAATACCAAATTAATCGTACTAAAGTTGTTAATTTTTTTTTTCTTAAATATTTTATGTCTCTTATATATTAAATTTCCATCTTTTGAAAATTATTTTTTATATTGTTAATTGATTCTTTATTACAGACATAGGTTTATTATAGTATTTCTATATTATAATGTATGTTTATTGTGAAAAGTAGACGATTTATTTATGACTATTTGTTAATAATTTCTTAAGTAAGACTGGTCCCTGTTTTATCAGTATTTCTATTTCTTATAGTTTGGTAAAATTTTTACCAATTACTTGTTAACAATTTGCTATATTTTATTTATTAGAGATTCTAAGATTGTTTTGGTATAAGTGTTTATTATGATGTGTTTAATGTTCCTACTATAGGCAAGGTCTAAATAATTTCTATTTTGATTATTATAAAAGTTACTTTTAGGTAGTAGGTAATAATTATTTTATGAATACTGTATCTGAAAATTGTCTCAATGAACATAGTGGTTCTACTGAATCAAGTATTTTATTTGTCAGTTGTTGATTATAGCCTTAGTATTGATGAATTCAATCTCTTTTACCTATATTACTTCAATTGAGAGGTAGAAAAGAAACTGTTTTATTATATTATTTTAATTTTGGTGGCACAAAAGTATCACCTGAAACTTCACAATCATCATCAAAAATTCACGACCGAATGATAATCGTCCAAACCCAAATCAGTCTTGAGCAATCTTCCCACTTATGCTTTGGTCTACTCTTCGGACATTTATCCATTGGTTCAATATTTATTAACATTTTATTAAGCCTATAACTTTATTCACCATAATTCTATAACCTGAATTATATTTACCAGGTGCAGTTCCCTCAATTCAGTGTTTCGTAGCCTTCTTAATTCTCTGGTTAACTCATCTTTTTTCAGCCCAAACATTTTATGTAATACATTAATTTCAAAAACCTTTAGGCATTGTTCTTACCTTGGTTTAAGAGGCCTAGTTTTACATCTAAAGAACAATAGGAAGGATATTAGTTTGTAAATTCTAACTAAGTTTCTGGACAGAAGATGCGAGCTAAGCAATATCAAAACTTAAAAATAACAAGTATTTCCCGCTTTTGACCTTGCTTTTATTTCCTCATCATTTTGGTTTTTTCTTGTTACAGTAAAACCTAAATTCTTAAACCTCTCTACCTGTTCGAATGTATTTCCTCCTGTTTCTATATCATAAAATTGCTCCTGTTTTAGTGCTGACCATATATTTTGTTAGATCTGTATTTATTTCAATACCTAGTTCCTTACTAGATTTTATCCACGTAGTTGTGTCTGGAGGTAAACTGGTCCCCTGGTCGAGTCTCCAGATGAGGACTGCATCAAGGAATTCATTCCACACATTTGAAAATTTCTACTGATATCTTCTTAAATTTTGTATTCATCTGACAGAAAATGAGTCAGTTTTGTTGTGTTAGTATGAAAAATACTTCTTGGATTCAGTGATTGTTCAGGTAGTTGAAGCACATTGCTTTCCACATTGTCGCCAATGAGTTCCAAGTAGCCAAGAATCAAATTTTCTGCCTATGCTTACCCACTAGACCGTTGTTTGGGCTACTATAGGGTTAGTTTTTTTAAATCAAATACTGCAACTTCATTTTTATGCAAAATATTGATAACTAAAATTGGATTTCAAAGGATAACATGCTCACTTATATTTAGTAAATGTAAGCTGCCTTATTAAAAAGCTTTTGGAGCTTTTATTACAAATTGTTATGTATACATATATTTTATAATCTGTGTTTCATCACAATTTTTATAAATAAAGCAGGGTACTATTAGCTTTAAAGATGTGAATAACTTATATTTATGTTTCTAGTCGCTTCAAGACCTTGCCTGTAGTTTTGGTTTGAATGTTGTTAAATGTGGTTTCTAAAATGAACTATTACATTATTTTATCTGTAATAACAATTTAAATAGTAATTAAGAATTTTAATATATATTTTAATGGAATTGATTGATACCAAATTGTACTTCTTTCTAGTAATGTAGTTATATCTTTAATTTAATTATACCCAATAATTCTTATATTCAAGTGTCTAACGATTAAGTAGGAATCGCTCAGTCAATTTGCTTAACATTGATATCTGAAAATATTTGTTATTAAGAAATATAAAAATTGTAATAAAAAATATCCATATAGTCTCACACTTTTTATTCTCTTTGTAACTCCTATGTTTTGGCCATTCTCATGGATCTTATTTTTGTCATAGTTAATATTGTTATCAAAATGCTGCAGGCTATTCTGCCTTTATCAATTTTTATCCTAGTCAGTAAACTATTGTATTCACAATCTAACTAAGATAAAAATTGATAAAGGTAGAATAACCTGCAACATTTTGGTAACAATATTAACTGTGGCAAAAATAAGATGCTCAAGGATGGCAGAATGGCCAAAACGGAGGAGTTAAAAAAATAAAAAGTGTGAGACTATTGATTTTTGAGATTATAATTGATAAACAAACCTGTTTCAAACAAGAAGATATATATATATATATATATATATATATATAAATAAAAATTGTAATTTCTATACATTATGGATATGTTCTTATGAAGTTATGAAAATAAGTTTGGTTTTTTTACATCAGTTTTGACTTTCCTCATCACTTGGGTAAGGAGATTATTGTGATCGGGTTAAATTTTTTTTTTTGTTTTACAAGATTTTAGCTCCCCATGCCTGTGTATCAAATCAGGCACCCTGTGTGTAGTAGTTAAATTTATTTTCAATTTGTAGCAAACTTTAATGGATCATGGTTATAAAGACTTTTCTACTCATTAATTTTAATCAACTATGATAATTCTAAATTTCCCTGATATTTTTAAATGACGTATTGATAAGTATTTTCCCCTACCCTCATCAGTAACAATAATTTTTAGTTTTGTTAATCCCTCTCTAGGACAAAAATAGGGGAGAGTAATCATTTAATCTAAAAATAATTAACTCTTTTAACATTGATTTCAATGATTGAAGAAAGAATATTCTGTCATCTACTCAGGAGTGATTTTTTCTTCATATAACTTAATCAAAAGAGTATGACTCTTAAGATTTTTACAAATTGCTTAAACTTTTCATTATAAGATACATGTTATAAGATGTTTTAGGGACCTTAATGCAAAATTTTGTATGAAAAATAAATATAAATTACCGAGGCGACCAGAATCTGTTGTACCATTAGGATTTGGAATACTTAAAAGGCAGGGAGTTCCATATCGATTTGCAGAATATAAGAATTATTGGGTTACAAATTACTAAGATTATCCTTTATCAGCCTATGATTCAGTGTGGGAAAGGAAGTGAATTTTAATTTTATATACTTCGTGTCTTATATGGAATATCGATCTAATCATAAATTCATTCTATTTAAACTTATTTATGTTTGTATAACTTTTCTTTACTTCTTTTATTGTTTTTATTCACTTGTAATGTAGTGACACATTAAGAGTGGTGTATTACAGGAACATCTTGTCATTGCATAAACATAACACACCTTAATCTCCTCAATGTTCCCTTCGTACAGATATTTAATGTAATTGTTTCCAATTCAGCCTTCAAAAGTTCATAAAAAAAGATAGCATTTCTTATATTTTTTTAAGGTATAAAAAATATTATATCAGCATTAAGTAGGAATTTTCTTGATTAACATTATATATTTATTTTACATAAATTTTTGAAATAAATAAAAACAAAACAAACATTTTTAACAAAATTTGGAATCTAATGGCACACTTAAGTGAACTTTTGAAGAATAAAAAAAAAAAATTAAATGTAAATATCTGACGAACAACGATGTCAATTTGATTGCTCACCCAGAGACTTATTTCTCTTAATGGCCATTCTGCCATAACAAAAATTGTTTTTATCTTAATCGGTCTGACCAAAAAAGGAAAACAAAAAAATTAAAATAAAATTTTTAAGGGATTTAGTGGATTAGTATATAAATATATGTAGTCCTCTATATCTCTTGTTAATATATACAACATATACATATATATTTGTAATTACTAATTCTAAGAACACATAGGTAACATGTATTTACAATAATATGCATTTATTGTTGTAAATACCTTATATTGATCGACTTCTGTTAGCTATCTATATTTTTAATGAATTTCTACGAGAATCATATACTAAATATACGATTTAGTAAATTTATATATATGACAGAGCTGTTCTGTTTTTATTAAAATCACATACTTTTATGATTATAGATATATGCATAGATGATTTTGTTTTGTTTCGGCCTAAACAATCATATTTTTATGTAAGGAATGTGCTAATTGAATGTAAGTATATAAGAAAAGTGAGAAGCCCCTTGCTCATACAATCAACCTGTGTTGTTCATCAGTTCCTAATGGTGCATTTTTTTATTTAACTATTATCAAATTCTTTTTGTATTTATTATGTCATTAAACCATAGAAAAAAAAATCTGATTTTATTCATTCTTTTTTTAATACCGTGATATTGTATTTCGTTAAAGTATTAATTCCAAACATTAATGTTGATTAATTAAACTAAATTTGGATTTATTATAATTGAACTTAGTAAAATTATCAATTATGTACTCGCAACGTATAGCTCACGGTAAAACCGATTAATTCATAAATGTATTTATTAGGGTTGCTTGGCTGTTATTAATTCCTGTAATGACAATGTAAACACACACTTATTTGGCGGAAACTAAACAACTCTAAAATACTACATAAGATATGCATTACAAATAGAGAATTCTTGGATTTTTTTTTTTATTACTATGGTTGGATCAGTATAAATCAGGAAGTTTCAAAACCAAAAAGAAGTCAATATAAGATCTAATTATATTCAGCATAAAATTTTGGAGGATAATAAATAGTAATTTATTTCTTTTAGATGGGTTTGAAATAAAATTATTTTTTGTAAACTAAAATAGCTTTTGTGAACCAGTCCTTACTACCCAATATTTAAGCTGGTGCACAACAAATTTGAACTACATAGGCAGTAATAAGAGACCCTGTTCTCTCCATCCCCTGGCCCAGTTAAGGGGGTTCACTGCTCAAATGGATTCATATGCCAGAATAAAGGCTTTTCTTTTATGATACCAGAGAGTACAGATACTCAAGTGGTCAAATGTAACTTTTCCTATGAATGATTAGGATTTGTTATTAAAATTTAATTAAACTTAGATTTTATCTCTTGAGTGCACTCAAGTAAAATCAGGATCTGAGATTTATATTTAGCATCATTACAAAGAAGAAATAGTGTTATCAATTTTGTGGCTGTTATAGCTTCAGGGAGATTATACACATTGATTTTTGCACACAACTATATTTTGCTTTATATCCAACATTTCAAATAAAAACAAATACATTGAATTACTGTTCAATGGAGCATCGGCTTTCTTCAGCCCACTTTGCAGGCTTTCTTTTAGGTAAATAAAAATGAGAAAATTAGTCCTGGTGAGGGAGTCCAAGCAGTGAGGGACGGATGATGGTTTTTTCAATCGGCATTCATTCATTTTAACCATAAAGCAAACTTATGTCCCAAACCTGGTAATTCATGTTATCAATTATCAACTAAAAAACCAAATGAGCTACAAAAAGAAAAATAACAGATAAGAGGGAGAAGGAGAATGGAATACAATTATAGTAACCTCAGAATAGAATATGAATGCTTATTTTAGTAACATGTCAAAGTAACTTTAATAACAATCTAGAAGCTCGATCAGTTATTGAATTTGGTTTTAGCATATTAAAGGTTGCCAATACATACTTGATAGTTTTCTTTGAATTTTTACTAATTCATAGATGGATACGATTGACTACATTTTGTATAATAGGATGGGTATTAAGATTAACCACAATTGTATGTTTATTATTTAGTTGTTTGTCAATCATGTTTTTTTTTTCACTATCGTTTATGCTCAACTATAGTTTAGTCATTCATACATAATCATTGTAAATTTTTTTTTATATCAAAACCATTATGGGTAATGAATCAGCCCTGGACCTATTACGAGTTGAGAACTATCTACTTGTAAGTCTTTCATAAAACAAAATTATCTATATATTATTTATTAGAAACATTTGCCTCCCGGAGCTTCAATTCACGTATAGCTCCACCATTTAATAGTAGTCACATTCACAAAGGCGAAAATTTTCGTAAAATAATTTATTACATTAAATTAAATGTAATAATTCTTTTTTCATAGCTATATCTTCAAAAGTTTTCATAATGATTGTTATAAAAAACAATTTAAAATATATATAAATATGTATAAATTTATAGTTTGTATATTCTCATATATATATATATATATTGCATACATGAATTATATTATATATGCAAAATGAAATAGACAAAATTTTTAGCATATTAAAAATTAAGAATCTTATATTTGCTATTTTTACCCAAAAGTTAAGAAAATAGTTTGATTATTGAAATGTGGTTATGTAATTAATAAAAATGTAAAAAAAAATTACATTTGGCCTCCCTGAAAACATTGTAATTCACATATCTTTGTTATAAATATCTGTGTTGATTACCACTGCCTCTTAAATTTTTTGTATTTTTACTTTATCTTTTTTCATTTAATGATGAAATAAAATATGATAATTTTCTTTGTTGTTATAAATAAAAATAATATATGACAAAACAAATTTTCATTTTTCCTAGATCTTTAAACAAAGTATATAAAAATTTTGTTTAATAAATATACAGAACTTCATTTGTTTATTACTATATTACATATTTTTTTGTTGCAGTGTAAGTACTTAAATTAACACACTAAGTTCTTTTGACTCTTTACTCTCACTATCTTTATTCTTCAACATATTAGCCCTCAGGCCATTATCAAGGGAACTCGTATAATTTCTATTATGCCAAACTCAATTTATAAATCTTTATATTCTATTTCACTCACTTTGACTATTTAACAATTTGCTTATTTGTAAAATATGATTCTGATAACAAATAAACAGATTTTTAAATAGTTAACATGAATGAAATAAGAGTATAATTATTTATGAATTGACGGGCATAATAGCATGCAATAGAAAAAAATTATAAATTCAATACATTAATTTTTTTGATAATGGTCTGAGGGCCATGTTGGAGAAGACTAAATAAAATGAGATAAAAGAAATTTGTGTTTCAACATAAAATTCCTTTTGAAATATGTTTTTGTTTTAGTTGAGTTGCCCCTCTTAAAACTTAATTTTATTTTCAAATTGTATCTATTAGTCCTTCTGTTAGTACAGTTTACTTACATCACGATTCTAACTGGGTTAATAAAACTAAAATTGTTCACAATATGATATCTCATATTGACAATATTTAATGGATTTAATAGATATATTTACAGCAGATAGTCCTTCAAAAATCAGGTAGGCAAAAAACAAAACTTTTTTGGCTTTGGAATATCTACTTTAGTATGTATCATTCATTAGTAAAGCTATGATGGAGATGTGGGAAATCAAATTTAAATATGAACTTTTATATATCATATTAAGAAATTAAAATGTGAAACATTTTATGAAACAGATTTCGTTTGATTGAGATTTTTACTTGCCTCCATTAGATTTTGGAGTTTCAAAGATTGTGTCTTTGTTTTCAACTGTAGCATTGTTATTAAGTTCATTGCCTGCAATGTCAAGTTTTATTGATTCCATCACTGCAATCCTTTTGTATAAGGTTATCATTGACGGCACTTCAACCAGTCAGATATTTTTTCTAAGCAGCTTTTTTCATTTCGCATCCATCTTTACTTAATTTATTATTTATTTATTCAGTTAGCCATTTTATTTAAGATTCTAACTTTTATTCTTTTTTTTTTCAGGTGTAGATTTTTTCTTAGGGATATCCTTTAGTCATATCAAATGTGCCTTTTCTTTTACTTACGATTTTAGTTTAAACTTACTAATAAATTATGAAATAACTCTAAATAGTTCTAACTTTACTTGCAAGCTTTTCTTTGTTATTTAATCCTGTCATATACCACAAACTCATCCTAGTAGCCCCTACCATCTTTCCGAAGGTAATCAAATTGTTTTTTCTATTATTATTTGTTTTGAAAGTGCTATCTGAAATACAAACTGCAAGAAAAATACTCTTTGTCTGATTTCTACCAGACCATATTTAAGTATTCTATTTCATCCCTAGAAATAAAGAATGGGAAACATTCAAATACGGATCTGACACAGGAGAAAACACGTTTATATAAACATAAAATTACAAACTCATTGGTCTTATAAGACAAAGAGATTCAGCATTGCACCAAATACATTTAATTTGTATAATAAATGAGATTATTAGGTATATTTAAAAAAAAAATCAAAACTTTACATTATTTTTTAACGGTTGTAAATATAAATAAATTCATACCTCCAACTTATAAGGGTTAAATTTAACTTGAAGTTTTAAAATTTTTTTTGGCTGAATATGATTTTCTTAAGTAATTGATAAAAATCACACTACCAAACAGTATGAGCGATTAGGAATCTATCTGTCAATCTGCATTGATTACATGCATTTACAAAATGTTTATGGCTAACAATAAATTCTTTAATACATAATAGAAACAAAAGTTTATAGATATAAAAAAAATTAGATTATTAAGATTCTGTGTTATACAGAAATAGTCTTAAAATAAAAAAAAAAAACTATGAATTCTTAAAGCTTCAGTTTACAATTTAAAATAACATCGTTAAAACCAGTTATAAATAATAAACACAGTTCTCATGAAGACAAGATTTAAGAAATAAAAACATTTTTAAAACTGTAATACTTAGACTAATACAACTTTATTTAAAAAACAAAACAAAGGCATAATATAATTTATAAATAGCAATGTGGTACATAAATTAATATATAATTTCCATTAAGGACAGATAAATGTAAAGCTATATTTATCTTATATAAATATAGTTGAACTTACAGCTAATAATTAAGTACTAAGTTACAGTAGCCTTTTTTGCAGTACTTATACACATACAATATTCACAATTAGGAACAGAAACAGTACCTTCTCAGAAGTTATTTCTCTTCTTTTTATTTACTGTGAAAATCATGCACAGATTTTATTCATAAACAAGTCACCTGATACGAACAGGATACAAGAATTTATAGAACATTGATTAAATTAATTCACAATGAAATTGGTTTCCAAAAAATGATTCTTTGATAAAAAACAAGATAATAATATAGTGCTACCGCATCTATAATTCTACAAAATTGGAATGGGCTGAAAACTGTCTCGGTCCACCAAATGATCTTACCTGGTCTACCTTTATCAGATAATACTTTTAACTGAAATGAAGTCATAAAATGAATGAATGACTATTAAACATTTACCAATCATTATCGGATCATATAATCCAATTAAAAAAAAAATTCAAGAGGATGTAAAATAATTACTGTTTTATCAGAAGGCAAAAATATTACTTCATAGATTAACACATTAATATTGTACTATATCTTAATAAGTTTTTGAAGCAATATGATAACCAATTAAAAAAAAAAAGTTAAACAGAATAATTCTAAAAAAATAAATGGTAAAAATGAATTATTTATTTAAAACCTTTATTTTAATATGGAAATGGTTAAAAATATAAGACAAAAAATAATGTTGAAAAATTATTATTTTTAGTTACCTGATATGGCATACCTTTATTCCCAATCCTAAGATACAGATAATATAAGATTACACACAAAAATTTTTTTCGATGCTTCACTGAAAATTTGAGCAATTTCTATCATTTCGTTAATTATGGTTTTTATTTATTATTATGTCCCATTTAACAGATCAATCTTGATTCATGTCTACGATTTTAATTAAAGGTCCATGCAACCACTCCATGATTTTACTGTAGATAGTTTTCACAATTATAAATTAAGGACCAATCGGACAGTTGAGAATAAACACCACTGGCGGATAACATCTGTACTTTGTAAATAAGTATTTTAAAAACGAAATACTTTTAGTTTGATCGAAGAAATATATTTCAATTACAAACTATTTTAAAGTACTTTGAAAGAATTTATTTCAAATACCAATTACACACTTCTATTTTGGAAGAAAGGTATTCCAAATAAAAAATACTTAGGAATATTTCGTATTCAAAATATTTTTCTTGAAATTCTCCTTAAGTATTACTTCAGGAAAGTATATTAAACACAAGATGCCAAATATGAAATACTATTTTGTATTTTACTCCTCAAAATATTAAGTACTTTTTGTAAAAACAAGTTACAAAAAATGTATTTTATCTTGTATTTGAACTATTGCCCTACTCAGCCACACGTTTACTGTACAAAATATCTCAAGCATTCTGAATACTCTGAACCAACTCAGAGTAGATAATTCTGACAATTCTGGGAGCAAGTTCAAATAAGCAATCCTGAGTCGTCTGTTTGTTCAATTTACCAACAGCATAATGTGGATTATAATACAGTTAAGTAAATAATTATCTTTCAAATATATATTGTTTAATTTGACTCGTGATTTGTAATATAACATACATAATTTATCAGATGCCTTTTCTTTGGTTTATTTATATAAGTTAGGATACACTAAATACTCTCTTTACAAAAAAACTTTTTAAAATTTCCAAAACAAAACAGAAGTAGATTATAAATATATTCAAATGGTCTAGTTTTGTTGTTTTAACTACAATAACCAAGCAAAAGATATATTTCAATTAATTTAAATGCAATTTATTCATTAGAATGACCGACAATAAATTATTTAAATAGTAAAAATTTCATTACATTTGATAATATATTTTAGAATATATGCTATGTATGTATGTAACATGCTAAGGGCTTCAACGCATTTGTTCTCATTCCTTAAAAAAAAAAATAATAAATTTAATATAATTCTATGTATATTCATCAAAATCAGGACACCAAAGGGCATATAATCAAATCTTGTTTGAATTAAAAAAGAAATGTTAGTGATAATTAGAAGAATTACATTAATTTTTGTCAATAATCAACATATAATCAATTTAATTTGAAATAAAGACAAGAATACATAATAACAAAATAATATATATCAATGTAAGACACAAGATGAATGATGATTTAAAAAAAAAAAGACTAATATTAACATAAAATTGACAATTAGTAAACCACCAGTAATATTACTTAATAATAAAAATGGTTTACATTAAAGTCAATAAACATTTTAAAGGTTTTGTATGTTAAGGGGTTAGCAACTTTAATTAGATTACTAAATGAAGTAGAATAAATAAATAAATGTTGTTTTTCCCCATGAGATTAAAATAGTTTATTCTGTTTAAATGCTTTTAGTGCAGTCAGTTAATTTATTTATTTGGTGATAGGTCCTAGTGTTTTTTACTTCTATTTTAAATATGACTCAGTAATTTATAAGTACTTGGTCATGCGCTCACCACATGTGTGCAACATATATTATACAAAATTAACATGGCTGAAACTGGAGGTAACCTTTTCTGGTCAAACATTAAATAATACATAGGTATTGTATTCCATTGAGACTAATTGAACAACTTCATTAAAAAATATATATATATTTCAAAAAGTTTGATGCATACGTGACTTTAAAAACATTCCTGTAATCATTACAGTAATGAATCTTAAATATTATCAATTATAGTACTACATTTTAAACAATCAGTAAAATTGTTATGATATAATTTTGAATTTGGCGAGGTCGAATTACTGGGAATAGTAAATAATGATGAAGAATATTTCAAAATAGTCAAAAGTAATTGTCTAATCTCGGGGCCCTTGCTGGGGATAAATTGGTTTCCTTATGCTACTACTAGATTTCGCTGGCAGACCTTCATTGTTATATCAAAGAAACTTTATTGTAGTAGGATCAGCCACATAAAAAGTTCGGAACAAATAAAGACATTACCTGTATGATTATAGAACTTGCTTTTGGTTAGTTTTTCTATTCTCCTTACAGTTGATTTCACATGTTTACAGTTTGGTTTTAGTATTAAAACATGTACAAAAGAGTTTCTATATTTGAAATGTCTATAACAAGTTTTATTTACCAATTCATGATCACTGTTTTCCAGCAATCATAAAGAGTAAACCAGAAGTTTGAAGAATTTAGGGTAGCTAAGCAGTCCAGTGCCTGAGCCAAGAATTCTAATTAGTTTTTCCAAGAATGTACAAGTCATTTCCCCTACATATTTTCATTTTACTGTTCAGAATTTATCATATTTCATGTTGAGATATGTGTCCTACTGAACATATTTCATTTATATACTGAAACTATGGAAACTCATTAAAATTCATAATTTTATCAAAGATGGACCTTGTAATTTCCAGGGATTGGGTCTGGGATCTCATTATTTGGCTATCACCACTATGGGGAAAACATTAAAATAAAAAAAAAATTATGTATGGAAGTTACAGAAAAATTAACCATGAAACAATCATCCAAAAAAGGAAAGCAGGAACCTTCATGGGTTGCAGTGCTAAGAAAGATCAATTGTTTTCAATAATTCTAGCAGTGCAGTATGATCTGGTCATATGAAACATAAAAACATTCTGCTTTTCTTACCAACACTGTTCCACATATGATAAAGGCTGGAAAATCTGTTAAAATCTTCTATCCACAATTAATACACTCAACATATCTTCCTCATGTACAAAGTGAATTTCTAGGTTTGGATTCATTGATTTCTAACACAAAAAAAATATTTCTATGAGCCTTATGCACCAACTGTTGGTCTAATAGCAGTACTTCCTTATAAAGTACTGCACCCCTGACCCTCCATGGGTTGTAGTGGTACAGATTTAATTTTTTTCTGTACCCACATGAAATTAGCACCTTTGCATGTCTAATCCAAAAAATATATAAAATTTCTAAGTTAAAAATGGAAGAAAAAAGTATATAAAAACAGATAGACGTAATATATATATATATATATATATATATATGTATGTATATGTATATGTATATTCACTTTAGAAGTGAGGGTCATCATCCATCGAACAGAAGTTTATATATATATAATAAAATAAAGCTAGAAAATTTTTTAAATTAATTTAATGTAAATATATCAAAACGAACAGAATACTATTCCCAGCAAAATGAACTAAGGGTAAAGGTATCATATATATCGATAAATATATTATTTTTCAGTAACATGGATAAATAAAAAAAATAAAATAATTAACAAGAATAATATTCTCATAGACTAGGATAAAATTATATACTATTGCCTTTTAATCTATTATCTACAGAATAAAAATAAAATTAACATCAATAATCACATACATGTATATTACAGATCATTTTATGTCCTATGTATCTAATTATTTTAGGACATTTATATCATTACTTTCTTCGGAATAATGGAAATGAAAATTGTAAAATGTTTCATTTCACTACAAATTTTCTTTGGAATGTATTTTTTATAATACAATCATTCTTGTAATATTAAAACTATTCTTAAAAGATTAATCCTTACAGTTTTAAAAATTGAAAGTATTAACTTAAAACCCAAAAACAACGAGAAAAATATAAAAAGATTTTAGAAAATAGTTATCTTGAGTGGAACTGGAGCTGATAATGTAGAGACAGAGATTTTATATCCCGCAATGTCATACTAACAGTCTCCAAAAGGTTCAAGGCTCGCCCTCTGCCCAACAGAGTCTGGATTAGCCAAAGGGTCCAGCTCCGAGATCAGATCCAACCATGAGCTTTCACTTTTCTCCTAAAAAAACAAAAAAATGTGTCGATACTTTTTTATTTGGACATTTAGGAATCTAGTAATTATCAAATATTATTGGTGTCTTAGAAGTATCATATATTAATTGTCATCATAAAAAAAAATATTTACAAGTCTTGAAAGGCAATAGCTTTTATTAACTAATACTTAATATATTTTTCATCAATATAATTAAATCATAAGTCAAATTAAAATAGTGTCGAAAATATCTTTTTTGTATGATAATGCTGAAAGATATTAAATTAATTATAACAAGAACAGCTCAATACCTTTATTAAAAGGAAATATCAGTTCATATCTTGAATAGATGGTCATCGTAACATATAGAAAGAATATAATAACTACAACAAAAAGTCTGCCTAATTTCATTAGTATCTATAGCTTCTTCAATGTTTTTATCTTTTTTTTTTTCTACTCTTTTAAACTTTTACTCTTTTTTTCTTTTATGAAAATTTTCTGTCCAGAAATTGTCCTTTTCCTTTATATTTCTCTTGAGTAAGTAACTACCTTTATCTCAAAGTTAATGGTTTGTATTTTCTTTACGAATTAAACTTACGGGAAAAGCCAGTTTTAACCATCATAGGCATTTCTAGGAAATAAGTTTTTTGCATAGGTAAGCGAAAGTAGTTTCGATGAGTTAGTAGTATGAAATTTAATAAAAATTTATACTAAACCATGTTTACATTAATCCCTAACTCTTAGCTTAATTGTACAAGCCATATCCAAAATATAGTTGTGTCTAGGAAAATACCTATCCATATTTTCCTAATTTTATTTGTTCTATTAGAAAAAGTTTGAAGAAGGTGAAAAAAGTGCCTATTTTGTTTGATTAAATTATATTTTCAGTAGAAGTTTTTTTTATCAACATAAAGAATATAAGTCTGCGGTTATTTCTTATGAACTCAATTACATTGATATCAAACGAATTATACAAATGTCAAACATAAAATATTAACATCAAAACAATGATTTTAATTTTAAACTAATAATTATAATAAAAACCCAAAGATATTTGCTGAAATAAGAATATTTGGTCAAAAGTTAATCTATTATACCATAATTCTCAATGATAGTCAAGATAATTTCTACAGAATATTTGGTGTTTAAATCTTAAAAGATTTTAAGATTAATGAATATTTTTTCGTATTCTAAAACTACAAAATAAATAAAAAATATATCATGATGGAAAATAACTTGAGTAATATAAAATACTAAACTTACTGTATCTGATGGTTTCTTTTCCGATGTCTTCCCTTTATCTGGAAAATAAATTTTATTTTAAATATTGGGATCATTGGTTTTTAAAACATTTGGTAAAGCAAATTTGAAAAAACGCTGCTAATAACTACACTATGCTTTATTATTATAAAGATATGGGTGTATGAAACTTCTGATCAACAGCCATTTTGACACAAAGTGGATGTTATGTCACATTCCGATAAAATTAAGATCCTTAAAACTGAAAAAATCTCAAGTTGACAAAATAAGTAGTTTTTCTGATGTTCACAGTGATGTTCGAATCTCAAAAATAACTTTTAAAAGATATTCCATTCTTGAAAAGCACAACAGTACAGTAGATATCTGATGGATTCCTGACTGTCAAAACTAATGAAATCAGTAAAAAATAATTATAATGAGAAAATGGAAACTATTCTCTATCTAAGCCTATATGGTCTATTTGTGAAGATCACTGACAAAACTTTTTAGTGACCATTAAAAACAATGCAGAATGTTAGTTCAACTTCATAGAGTTGCTTTTCAACAGTTTACTTCTCAATCATCCCAGGACAATAGTATAAACCATGCAGTAAGTAAAAATTTAAAAGAAATAAACTATAACTTTTAATCAAATTGTTCATGAAATAAAATAGGAACCAAGTAGATTTAAAGAAATAAATATTAATAATAGTGTTAATAAATATGTACCTTGTTGATCGGAGAAGAATGACTGGCCTTCACTAAGGAGCAATTGGGATGGCAAATATCCAGTGCCGGTTGCAGCTAACATTGAACTGGAGTCCTCCGTCAGGTTGTCTTCAATGGTCTTGTCTTTGCTGACTTCTTTGTCAATGGGGCTTGGCTCAAGATCATCATCAAAATTCAGCAATCTTGATAAAAATAGCATTAAAATTATGTTATGGAAGTTTTTTCTTAAATAAGATATTTATAATAGTCTTTTATTATTAAATATAGTTTTGATGATCAGGTCCAAATAACAGAATTAATGATTGGAGAATTTGTTAGGGGGGGGGGGAGTGCAGTCAGCAAAGAACAACATAAATAAACAAAACAATATTTATTTATTTTATGCTGACGTTTCGACCTGAGTTTCAGGTCTTCATAAGGGCTATAGAACAAAAGAGATAACAACATTTAGAGAAACATAAAATTGAAAAGGAATAGTATACAAACAAATTTGGAATTATACAAAATATTGAATTGAATCACAAATGATAAAAAATTGATAATTGATAATTGAATAGTAAAAAAATTGATTGATAATCATGGAATTAGATGGTAGTAGATTGAAAACAGTGAAAGATGAAATATAATATCATGTAGGTAAGAAGATATGTATAATATAAGATATGCAAGTAGTGTCTAAAAAACTGAAAAAACAAGTATTGAACCTACAAATTGAACAATGTGACAGAAAATAAAATATAGTGAGTGACTTATATCTGAATTACACTGTGAGTATTAACATATATACCTATACCTAAAAATATAAATATATATAGGCGTGTGTGTATATATATATAAAATAGGAAAAGGTAGAATATGGAGAATGGGAAAAGAATAATGTAAGAAACATGAGAACAAGAAAGGAGACTCATATTATGGCATAGAAGGTAGGCTTAAAACTGATTGATTTTTTGGTTTTTAGAAAGTCTCATCAAAGAGGGCAACGGACAGACAAAGGATTCGTTAGAAACGTAACTGTCAAGAAAGACCGTTATGACACAACAGTCGATATGAAATGCCAATGATGAAAATAGAAGTCAAGTTACAGATTAAAAAACATAAAACCGGTGATATGTAAAATTATGGAACGCAAAGGAAAAAATTATGAATACAATTTAATAATAATAAAAATAAGAGTAAAAAAATAAAATAAAAAATTTAATAATAATAGATAAAATAAAATAAATTATGGGTGCTTTAATAAATTAACTATTTGGGAATAGGCTAGGGATAAGTTTAGTTTGTCTGTTTTGTGATTGACTAGGGAAGCTTCTAACTGTATAAAAATGCTTTCAGATAACAATCATTTGTCATGGTTAGAGACAGAGGCTAGTATGGAGCTATTGTCAAAATCAAAAGAGTGTTTGAATATTAAGCTATGTTAATGAATAACATTCATTGACTTTTTCAAAGAATCTGCTAGTGTTTTGGCCAAACATTTTTTTTAGAACGATTTTAACCCATTTCTCTAAAGAAATAATTTTTATAAGTACGGGTTTCAATTCAGGGTTGGCTATGATAAATGTTCACCATCTTGACCTCTACAATTTTCAAAAATTTTATTTTATTTTTGCTAGGTCATAATAGTGACTTTGAGGTACTATTATGCACTAGGTGATTATCTTTTGAGGAGATTGTTAATTTTCTAACCTTCTCTAGTTCACTGAACTCTGGAATTACCAAAGGAGTACTTTTTTTTTGTGCAGGTTTAAAAAACAAATTAAATTTCAAGACAAATTCAACTGAACACTTTTGCCCAAATTCGATGTTATGAATATCATGGCATAAATCACCAAAATCCACAAACAATATTTTTATGGTTTTCATGATTTGTATGCAGAAAGTTGAATAAACCAAAATTTTAGTTTCCTCGGCTGGCCAAGGATTTCATAGTTTGCTGAAGTGAAGAAGAACAGGAGAAGGTAAGAAAATTTACAATACCCCAAAAGATAGATAAATTTTGATAAGCACATTCAAACCTGTATCTTATACAGTTATAAGTGACAATAGGTAAGGATATTAATCCTACATGTAATTTCATCAATAAAATTAGTAACTGGAAAGTAGAAAGGAAAAAGTTAAAAGCCAGCTGAAATAGAGAGACAGGAATATTTTTTAGCAACTAATGATATTCTTCCACTGCTATTTTGCCAGTAATATAGATTGAAAATTATGTTTTCACTTTTGTACCACTCTAGTCACTTATATATGTCAATGGTGAGTTATGAAAGAACTAGAATTCATTAGTAATCTGAAAAACAAGATTTCTAATACTTGTAACTTACTTTTCATCAGAATCAACAGCTTCAGACTGTTGTGGTTGTTGCTGTTGTTCTGGAGGTGTTAAATCTGACAGCTCTTTCACAACATTCCACTCAAAGTGCTGATGTTCTAAAACATAATTTAAGATTTACGGTTCACAGAGGAAGGTAAATCTTAAACTTTTACAAATAAAAATTATTCATCAATACCGGAACAGACATCAGCAATGGCCTGGTAGGCTGCCGCAGAACCAGATGCAAATTTCAGTAAATTGCTGTGGTATTGAGAAAGAGCATGAGAAAACATATTGCACCTCGCTGCTGCCAGCAAATCTACCTTTTCTAGGGTGTCTACTTTAAACTGGTCAAACTGAGATTTGTTAGCTTTCACCTTACCTTGCACCTGAAAAAATAAGGAGAAATGGTACAATACTAGGAAATCAAACTTCCATCTTACAAAAGATTAATACAAAGTTGCATGCTTTTTCAAACTAACTGAAACTATAATATAACAACTATAAAATTATCAAATTTTGTAAACCTGTTATTAGAAAGCTATTTATCAGTTGGTTGTTTAGCATTGAAGGAAGATGGTCAAGCAAGGTACGCAAATAGCAAAAAAAAAAAGCTATTTATATGAAACTAGTTTTGACCCAAATTATAGATCTTCATCAGGGCTTTTGTTTAGCAAACCTATTTGTTTATCTGCTCACTAGATGAGAGCCTTAATAAAAACCTACAACATATTTTTCAAAAACCTTGTGTGGTGTGCGCATCGCACAACTTTCACTTACTACCCTGGATATTCTAAGGTTTTTTGAGACAAAATATGAATATCTAGTTTATTTCTACTTTTAATACAACAGTTGAACAAAATACAACAATGCCATTTACATATATCAGCAACTTGGAGAGATCAGGAGGTCTCAGCTTTTACCGATATTCCAATCTTAGAACTTCTGTACATATTTTTCCATTATTCTCTCTTATTTATTCAACAAATTCTTTAATATTTTGTATTTATCCATAACTTATTACCCCTAACAATCAAAACTGATTATTTATTTCAAATAAATAAAATTAAACGTACTTTAGAACAAGATTTTTTTAAAATTCTGCATTTAAGCTCCAATAAACTATCTCAATGGAGACAAAATCTGATTGATATAAAAGAACATTTAATTTTATATTGATATACCAAGTTCAATCAAAATCATTAAAGTCCTTCTGGAGAAAATAAAAATATGCTTACATAGATTATATAAGGAGGCACTATTGGTAAGTTGATTTTATTGAAAAAGTTGCTGCAACATCCTAAGACTATACCAGTCTTAAACATATGATTTCAGTTTTGTACGACTTTTCAATTTTAATTTAGGCAGTTCACAAAAAAAACAAAAAAAACATGGACATACAAACCATTATGCGAAATTTGGTTATTTGGACTCAAGAGACCTCAAAAAGTGTATTTTCGTTGAAAACTCAAATTCAAAATTTTTCAAGATCGCAATACTTCCCTTAATATAAGTGAAAGTGTTAAATAGTTTTTGAATTTTAGTACCGTTTTTGACTGCAATTCAAACTCTCTTCCTTAGGGAAGTAGGTGCAATTGATTAATAAAGGAAATAAACACATTATTTGAGGATATTAGTATATTGCATTCATCTAAGTTTATTAGGTAGTAAGTGACAGTGGCACATCCGAAAAAAAAAGTTCTGATATTTTGAATTGAACATATTCCAAACATAGTACTGCAGACTGGAATTACTTTATCTACAGGGGTCGTCCTACAGACTGTCTGAAAGATAGTAGGGTTGTCAAAGAAACCTGGTCTACAGAACAATCTATAGAATTCGTCAAATAGAAAATAAACAAAAACTTTATTTCAACAGTTGTACAACTATCAAAGTAAAACAGTGATATAGTAATTTTATATAATCGCTATTTTGTTCTTTTTTTGGGGGGGGAGGGGAATGTAATGTATATGTATATTCATATAATATCAGCTTATTTCTAATATAAAATACATCAACATTTCAGCTTCCAGTGAAGGGTTATTGTGAACATCTCCCAGTTGTCGTAGATACATAAGTAAACAACGGTCAACTTGTGAAACTCCAATTATTTTATCACATATATTTTTTCCCAATTTCTGGATAAATACATTAGTCAAAAACATAATATATAACCTCAGAATTAAACTGAGAGAAATTTGCATGGATCAAAATTATAAATTCTATTCAAAGTCAATTTAAATTAGTCAAGCTTACTCTTATGTGAAATTTCATATTAAAAATGTTAGATCTAAGGTGTAAAAAAAGAGGTCACGTGTTCCTTAAATCATCCTTGATCGTTTGGGATGGATTGTTAAATAGTAATGAGTATGATTGCAATTTTAATAATAATGTTAATCCTAAGTTTTTGAATTGTAAAACATAGAAAATTTTTTAATTCTTTAAATTTAAAAACTCTTACTATTGGGTTGTAAAATAAGTTTGAAGTGTTTTTCAATACTTCAATTTAATCCTCTCTGTGTTTATAAAATCATATTTACTTGGTCAATAATGTTTACATATTCTAAAAAGTGATTAGTTAAGGTGCTTTTATGCATCAGTTTCAACCGAGATTCCTTATCTTTAAGCGGTATTTTGCTTGCTCAAAATGGAAGAGAAAAAAATTAATTTTAGTCATTTAATGATTTTTTATTTCCTATAAAATGCATTTTCCAATTTTGTGCATTTGGTGGGATTGGAAAGGTGTCTTTTATTTTGAATTTCTCTCACCCAACAAGACCATTAATGCTCAGTTAGAACAATTGAAGGCAATGGTTGAGCAAAAGTGTCCAGCATTGGCTAATCGCAAAGGTATTTTCCATCACTATAACGCCTGTCCTCACATGCCTTTACAGACCCGGAAGAAATTATTGGAGTTTGGCTGGGATATGATCCCTCACCCACCCTATTTACCAGACCTTACCCCAACAGATTTTCATTTATTTTGGGGCCTTCAAAACTCTCTTAACAGGAAACACTTTAATTCACTTGAGGACTGCAAAACACACATAGAGGAGTTCATTGTGCAAAAATCTGAGAAGTTCTGGAAGGACGGAATTGAAAAATTACCTGAAATATGGTAACATGTAATAGATCAAAATGGGTCATATATAATTGATTAAAAGTATTTACAAAAATCTGAAGTTTTTATCGAAATCACCAGTAAAAAATGCTATGAGCTTATTTTACAGCCCGATATATTGATTTTACAACTGTAACTATTGTGTAATATATGGATTCTCTTTGTTTAAGCACAATGTACTTGCATGATTAAGCATACATGTATAATCAAATCAAAATTTAATCTTCAGAACTTGGAATATCCAAAAGCTAAACTAGAACAATCAAACTATTTTTGAACTTGAACAAACAACAAGTCCAAATGATCCATCTTTCCCTTGAATCTTGATTTATTTAGAGTTAATTGTATTACAAATACAGGACAAAAACAAGATTTAGCTTATTACAAACTTAATAGTAAGCATAATAATTAACCAATAATAAATAAATAACCTTTTTGAACTTTTCTAATTGAGAATAAGCATCAGGATCCAAAGCCTGGGAAACATCTTTCATCCAAGAAAGAGAAGCCCTGTATTTAGTACGAGCTTTTTCCATTGCTTGCACAGTTCTATCAGTATCTTCAATCGCCCTTTGCCTAAATGTTTCCACTTCCTAGTGACAATTAAAAACTTTATTAATAATGTAACTGTAAATAAGTATTGACAATAACTTCACTAACATGAATCAATCTAATCTACTTCATATAAGTTCTCTGTCAAAAAATAGGTAACAACTATGAATCTTAAGATTTTTTGAGTTTGGGAGACAACATTTTATTACGTTTATTATAATGGGATTAGTTAAAGGACAGACATTAAGCCATTACAACAATCGTTAGATCATTGCTACTCACTATTTTTCAAAAAACTAAGGTTTAAACAAATTTCATGATTGATTTCAACTCTACCTTCAGCTAGATTCACCAGTTTATAATTTTCAGTGCCCTATTTACTACTACTGGTATGGAAAATAGGTCTGATAAAATGCCAATAAAATGGACAGTTATGATAACAGTGGATGTGTTGTTAAATTCTTATTTATCAGAATGAACTAAAACAAAAAAATTGTATAACACACGAAAATGAATTTACTCTTGGTTGGAACAGTTTACTCGATGCAATTGATGTGATGATACAATATCCCTTTTAAAAAAGTGAAATTGTTCCTCAAATTTATCCCTCAAGCATACAGCAAAACTTACTTTAATGTTATAATTTGCTACTTGAAATGATTAGGAATATTTGAAATTAAAAATAAAATTAACTTATTGATATCAATCTACCTTCTGTTTACAAGGAGTATAGAAGGCCTACATCTGGCTTCCTATCACAATGAGAGGAAATTAACAGCTTAAAAGCAGCCAAAACTCTTATAAAAAGCAAATACTGTTTACAGACATTGACACAATGTTGTAGCTTTAACAAAGGTGGGTACAGTAATTGATTTTCTCTTGCTAAGGACATAACAGAGTTTTCGAAATAAATAAGTATCAGTTTTGCTGCCAACTATCAATCAGGAGCAGATAATCTATTAAGACTACAAGCTCTTCAATGTGTCAAACAAGTAAATATAGATACTACATCAACACGAATAGACAAAGGTCAGATAAACAAAATCAACAATAAATCTCTGTATTATAAAATAGGAGGATCAAATAACTTTTCAAGGATTAAATTACATGTAACTCTAGCTTAACCACTTTAATGTTCAAGCACCATAATTAAGCTTAATAGTAATTTTGTCGAAGTGTAAACAACATAGGTTTTTGAACTCCAAACATGTCAATTTTTGTGTTAACAAAACATAATTCATAGGAATCTTGGCCTTTATGCTTACGTTAAGAAAATATATGTAGTTGAAAATCATCAAATTGCTGTGTGAGGCTTCTAATCAATTTCAACTAATGAGAACTGGTTTAGATGGTTTAAAATATATAAACAGGGAGAATACTGAACACAAAGAAAGGGCAGAAATATTGGAACAGAACCAAAATTCATGTCACATACAAGAACCTGCAGATTCTTTAGGTGCTTAACAAAGCCATGGTAATGATCCAAATAACAGAAAATTGTAAGTCAGATGAATTAGAACCTAAAGAAGTGGAAAGGAGATTTTTCACATATGAACAGCTAATTTGTACAAAATCATATGATACTGATCAAAAATAAGTTCTAAAGGTGACTTTGCACATTGCAGTGTCAGTTTGCAGTTTTGCAGGAAACACTCAAATATGATATTCTACCCTATCCACTGAATTCACCATGTATTGCTCCTTCCAACTAATACTTGTTTTGATCCATGACTAAGAGCCCGACAGACTACCAGTAACATTCTTACGGAGAATTCAAATAATGGGTACATTCTTACATTGTCTGCAAAAAACAGTTATTCTTTTAAAGTGGAATTCATTAACTGCTAGGTAGGTATCTTGGGCGTTGATGACCTCAGGGCTTTACGCCCTTAAGCCCCAGACAACAACAACAACTGCTAGGTAGATAGGGAAAGTAGTGGTTAACGATGGCAATACTTTGAGAAATCTATTGGTTACCTATTTTATACAATAAACCTCAATTTTCACAGAAAATCCTTGAAAACTTACTTGCATCCTCAATAATATCCTGAGAACAATTTTAAATATAAAATAAATTAAATTAAATTCAAAACTTAACAGTACCTGGAAAAGCCGTAAAAGTGGTGACCTTAAAGAAATTCGTTGTTGCCCAGCTTGTGACATAGTCTTCCCAAGTGATATCATTAAACTTCCTGCTCCTGTCTTATCAGCTTTACCTGATTCTTTCAAGAAACGACCCATTGAATTTTCCTCCTGTGCAAGCACTATAAGAAAACATAAACTGATAAAATTTAGGATAATACTTCAATAAAGTGATGGTTAATAGTCACACTCCTTCTTTATTTGAGAAAAAAAGTACAAATACATAAGTCATTATACAGTAATTAGGTTTGTTTCAATGATTACTTTAACTGTCATCAAACTGAGAGGTACAGGCAGAGTACAGGTTTTGGAATCAAAAAACTGTACTGTGCCTGCTACTGTCAGTTTTCCTACAGTTGAAAGTGAATGTAGGACAAACCTAACATATTATCATAACTAATATTTTTTTAAAGTAAAAAAAAATCCAATAATTACAATCCAAAATAAAAAGTTAAGTTTGAATCTTACACTTATTCAAATAATATTCACTTATTTTACTACCACACTTATCGAATTTCCAGGCAACATCTTTAAATAACAATGTAAGGATTTTTACTAACCGCATAGTCTTTCCTGGTATTTGTCAATGATTCTCTGTAAATCTAAACAGCTCTCCTGGATTGATTTAAATAATTCAAGCTTGGCATCTAACTCTGCATCACTTGCAACAATATGTTCGTCTTGTTTTTTACCAAGCTTTTTAAGAACTGTTTCCTTTGTTACCCAGTATTGATGCTGCATTTTAGACATGGTAGAATTGTTCCTGGCATTCCCATGATGGTCTGACCAGTGAAAGTTCGAAGACATATGGCTATCACCATAAGACCTACGCATAAACAACATGATTCAAAGAGCTATGTAAATATTCTTCTGATTCAGTACGGAAAAATCTACATGAAATATTGTAATGCTACAAACACAGATCTATTGCAATAAAAATAAACCTGAATAAAATTTGTTTTAGTATATTTAATAACAATTCATATGATTCATTGTATGTTTACCATGATGCACTGGAAGTATTCATTGCAGTAATAAAAATTCTTTGTACAATAAATTAGCAATACCCTATAATATAACTTAAACCATTATAACCCAAAATAATATTGACTCTATCACATACTGATAACGATACAAGCTCAGGCTTAATCAGCTGTGATAAGTAGGCAAAAGTACACAATGTTACTTTCAAACTGTTTCTTTTTTAAATTCAAAACAACATTTTAAAGACGATAGTGATAGGTTTATAATATTTTATTCTGGTTCACCAATATTTATGTAAGCAAATTGATTCGTGATAAAGAAGCAAAATCATGGAAGAAATGGAACAATTAAGTGGTTGCGTTGACCTTGATGAAGAGTAACATTTTGTTTTTATTTAATACTAATGTTCTAGTAATTTGTTTAGTGTATTGATTAGATTCATTATTAACCTGCTGCGTTATTGGTATTCGATAGCAATAGCATAGATAGTAGTAATTGGGGAGGGGTGCCCTTTTCTTCTGATTTCGACATGATACTACAGGAGATGGATAAATTTAATAAATTAATAACAGCAGGCAGTTTGAAACTTGTATATTGTATAATATACCGCTATAAGTCGCAGACGGCAATGTAGAATGCCGAAATTGCAAGAATAAAATATTCAAAACTATCAAACTGCACAGAACGGTTTTTCCGTACTCCAGTTTTATTAGTGAGGGGTGAAGGGATAGGAGTATCAATTTTACAGATAAGAAGTTTCTAGCTTTCTCTGTACTAAATATTCCCAAAATTATTCCACCCCTTGGCTTCACCCAAATGTGTCCGTTTTGTCATGAGTGTTAAGACAACTGTCAGCTTTTACCTCACAACGGTTTAGCCACTGTTAGGGCATTATGTTTAGTATTGTAATCTGTCCGTTTGTGGATATGAAACTAGTTTTGAGTGGTTCAACCGATTTTCAAGCGTGAGGGTTCAACTTGTTCAATGAGATCCTTTAAATGTTCAGGAATTACTTCAGCTCACAATACTGAAACACCTTGATTTAACGATGGCGACGTACTTGTGTGTCATTTCATCCAGACTAGTTGTGGGTTATAATCTGATGTCAAAAACTGATTCGTATTTATGCAAATTAAGGTTCTGATATCAACTAAAAAGGACCCGTTTGGGGCTTGATCAGAAACCAGAATTATTCTTAAAAAAACAGGATTATTATTATAAAAATAAATAGAAAGAATTAAAATGATAAAATAATAACTTTTAATGTTGTAATTGCAACAAACTAGACTATCCTAATATCAGGTATAAAAAGGCTAAAAACACTTGTGTTGGTCTAGTGTACTAACACTAGACGAACACAGGTACTGTATTAACTTTCCTATATCAACTAGCTTAGTGGTGGGAGAGCGTAAGCGAATTTTTCTAGCCTTTTTGTTGTCCATTAGGTCCCAGAAAAACTATTTGAAAAATTGTAATTTACATATTGTTTCTGGTACAATATGTATACCAGTAACTTATACACGGAATGGCATTGAAGATGTGCGACGTGCTCATCTCTTTGGTTTTACGCCCAACTTTATCCAGTCGAGTGGTTACTTCTAATTTGTGCCGGTCAGCAGAGCCAACCAACTGGACAGCCTATTGGCCTGATGTAATCGCGGCTTAAGAGTTATGTAGGAGGGAGGGATAGGGGCATTAACTCTGACATCTATTCCATCAATGCACGGATTAAGCATGAAATTGTGGATGGATCATATTACAAAATCTCTTTCTAACAACATTTGTAGCCGAGGTGACAAGGAGCAACATTAGCTACCTCACAACTGCAGTAGTGGCCCCGGTTCGAATTCGGCCTAGTAAGGAGTTGACTTTATCTTTGCGGCTCCACGGAATGAAAACTTGACCTCTTCACTCCTTAGAACTGTTTGATAGCCAATCGCCGCTCCTCCCTCTCTTCGTATGTCAGAAATGACCAGTTAGAGAGTAAAAAAAAAAATTTCTTTCTTTCCATGGATGGACCCATAAGTAAATTAATCTTAAATATATGGTGTTTGGTGAACTGAGCTGGGAAAGATATAAAGTAAATCTGCAATCTACCAATACCTAACTAAATATATGCTTTGAAACTGACAAAGTTTTAAAATTATTAGCAATTTTTTTTTAATTTCCAATCCAACGATATGCATGTTTCGGTTAGTTTTTGGAGCCCTAGTTTATGTATTAGTAGACCTTAATTTATTGTATACCAAGGGTGAAAAATGTTTCTGAAAATCCAAAATTTCTTCAAAAAATTAATCCTAGTACAGTGGTTCCCAAACTGGTTGGTGCAACCTCGTGGGGTGCCACAATCGAATGCCACAGCCCTGTGACAGTAATTTTAAATTTTTACAATGATTTTGCAATTTAGAAGCAGAATCCATTTATATGCTAGCAGCAATATTTCTTTCTCTCAAGGAAAAATAATTTGTAAAGTTTTTGATATTGCTCCATCATATAACCACGTTCTGGATATGTTAATTTCATTTGACAATCTTTAAAGTTTCTTTTTCAGCCTTTCCTGGCTATTCAAAAGTTGTTGATATTATTATTCCACGAGGTTCTCTTTAAAAAAACACACACATATATATAATTTTATTAATTAGGCCTTCCAATGATACTTCAGTTGTACAGACTGATTGGGAGCATCACAACATTTTTCCATGTTTCATTTTTTTCTTAAAAAAATCTTGATTAAATAGCTTAACAAATTCCACTGTCATCTGTTAACAATGAAGTGTTTTGCCATTAAATTTAGATAATGTATAATTATGTTTCAGGAGTAAAGAAGATGATTCAGTTGAGAAAGGGGATGTATTTAGAAAACATGAAAATTACAAAGAGCCGTATGTTGATATGTGTTAAATATTTACTTTTCAAAATTGTATGATTTTTAGTAAAACATTGTTATGAATGTAGTATATTGTTGATGAATTGTTCTTATTTAGTTTTTTAGTGGTTGTGATATAATAATGTAATATAAAATATGAAAATTATTTAAATATGTTTAGTGTAATCATGTTTTTAGGTATTATGGTGTTCTCTGCTGCTGTAATGACAAGAGTTTCTTCGGAAGGTAGGTATATTTTATTGTACTGACTGATACCATAAATTTAAACCTTATTAATTTATCAGAGTTTGAATGTTTTCTCAACTTTAATACTTTACTTGATACCATAGTTTCCCAACATTTAGGCATCCCAACATCTGCTCAATATTAGCATTTGAATATAATGAAATTGAGTTATTGAAAAATAACTAAAAAAATAAATAAATAAAAATAATTACTTACCAGTTTATTTTGTAGTATTTTTGAAATCAAATTTTTATTCTCAACAAATCATTATTTTCAATTATTATCATTATAGACTACCAGCCATCAGTTCTAATCTATCAGCAAAAAGTATTGTTTAAACATGAAATAATGTTATATCTGTTTTTCAACCTCACCCCCATCTTCAAACTAGAAAGAAGTTTACTAGTTCTGAAGATAGCCTGCAAAGTTTTCCAGAATCATTAGAGAATATAATATATGAAACAAACTTTTTTTTTATCATTTTTTCATGTTGAATAATCAATAAAAAAAAAAATTTAAATTAGGTTCTAATTTACATAGCTGACTGATTTGGGCAAGTGTTTTTTGGAGTTAATTATCATTCAGCAACTTTACTAATAATTAAAAGTTTTGTCAGTTATGTAATAACTCTCTTAGTTTCCTCTTTTGAGCACTATTTCTATTTAATATTAATATTTAGGGCATGAAAATGAATTTAGTGTTTATATTTATATAGCAAATTGAAAGAAATTTAAATGTTATTTGATTTGAAATTTTTAATTTGACGTGCCTATTTCTATGACACAAGAAAATTTTAAATCATTTTAAGCTTCATAGTTGATAGCGGAATTTAATTAAGATGAGGGTGATAGGAGAATACCTAAAGGAACTTACAGTTGTTTATTTTTTTATTATTATTGTAATTTGTTTGGCTAATGTCTCAACTCAAATTAAGGCCCTTTATCTAGTCTATAGGTATTGATATGAACATTATTTATGTACAAATATGGTATGAAACAGTAAAAGAATATGTATGACAAACAAATTTTGGAAACAGTTATTGAACGTTTTGATAAAGTTTCAGTTTTATTGTTTAGCAAGAATTTTTAAATTTAAATTTGAACAAAAACGTTTTGATAAAAAGTTCCTGTAGAACAATCAATCCAAATAAATTTTTGATTAAAGTTCAGTGAGTGAAGGTTCCAACCAAAACTATGTTATAAAAGTTATGGTTCTACTAGAACATTTTTAGTATAAGTTCTCATGCATAAGTGTTCACACACTTATATAGCAGAGCTTTAGAGGGATTTTTGGAGGAGAAACCACTGAAGAGGCTAATATTTTTTAAAAAAAGGATAACATATTTAATAATTACTTTTATTTTTATAAAAATACGAATACAGTAAGTATCAGAAAAACATAGAAAAATACTACAGCAATGGAACATCCATTTGTTTGAGGTTGATTAAAAACATTTTGTTTATGACTAAAATGTTTTATGTCAAATAAAAGAAATTCACATATGTATGTAGCAACTG
This sequence comes from Halyomorpha halys, assembly GCF_000696795.3. NCBI lineage: Eukaryota > Metazoa > Arthropoda > Insecta > Hemiptera > Pentatomidae > Halyomorpha > Halyomorpha halys. Next base: position 102,114 of record NW_027113754.1, on the reverse strand, counting down.
GAACAAATAGGACAAAATAAAATAATAATAAATTATAAAATAAAAAAGTTAAATGAGTTGTAGTGAAAAACTTCTTCCGTATGAAATATATAGCCATCGCCCATCATTAGGTACTCTACAATACTAATTAA
>NW_027113754.1:92401-101888 GCF_000696795.3 Halyomorpha halys | reverse complement strand
CTGCAACCCTGACCATCTTTTTATATTTAAAATAACATAAAGAATTATGCCCTAAAATAAATTAAACTGTTAAAAAAACTAAAAATCAAAAGATAAACTGTTTACTACAAGAACCGGCATCCCTTGGAAATTTAATAATATAAATATTATTTATATTACTAGAATCTTGCAGGTATGGAAGAATTAATAATTTGGTGTCTATAGTTTTAATGGAGATTATATCTGTACCAGAGATATTAATGAATCCACAAAAATAAAATATGTAGGAAGTCCTAATACCATTGAGATTGCAACACCACCCTTCGCCTTGCCAAATCTAGACTCTCAAACACCAGCTACCAAGAACAATTTAAAGCCTTCAAATGACCTTTTATAAACCTTAAAATTTTTTTGGTTGTAAAAGTTTTGGGCAAAATAAAAAAAATTATCTTTTAACAAAGCTTATAAATATTCCATCCTTCAATTTAGATTTTTAACCATTCCCATTACATGAAATAAAATATAGGTTTCAAAGGGACAGTCCAGGTTGCTTTACCAAAGTTTGTTGGATAATGAATCATGTTATGTGGTAACTGAAGTTGTTAAAGCAGCAGAGGAGACATAGAGAAAGTTGCCGGATTTCTTCCTGGGAGGAAATGGTCCTTTGGTAACAAATCAGATAACATTGCTGCTATGAAATTTATGAATTATATGTTTATTTATTATATTTTCAATGTGAAAGTTCTAATTATAATGTTTTCTTTTATTTTAAGAATTTGGATGTTCTCGTAAAAACTTTGTAATAAAAGTTTAAGAAAAACAGTTTTTGTCTAAACCATTTCCACATGGTTCCCTGAGAAAAAGTATCAGTTAGAACTTATTATAAATAAAAGTATACGGTTATTTTGTAATTCTGTCAACTAATAAAATACTATCTCTGTTATCAGTTGATGAAGTTACTACAAGCAATCTATTTTTAAAAGCCATATTTTGTTATTATGAAATTGTTTTCCCTTTCCTATTATATATAGCTTTTTGTTTTACTTATTTTCTGAATAACCAAAGATAACATTCATATATATTTCTTTCTTTTTTTCAGAAAATGTGAATGCTTTATGATAAAAGAAGATATAAGAACACTGTTTTCTCTGGGAGAATTCATTGACAATCTGTAAATTAAGAAATACAATTTAAATTGAATTTATATGGTTTCTTATGAATTTACGAGTTAGTCTTACTTTTTAATGGTTTTAGCATTGCAGGCCAGAAGAAAGCTCTGCAGATTCCTCTTGAACAGTCTAAACTGTATAATATGTTGGATATGGTTTTTGAATCGTAAGTTTAAATGTATTCTATGCCAGTATTTACTAATAAATTAATTTTTTATTTAGTTTTTATTGAAAAATAGTGATGAGCATTTTATAATAATGATTATTGATGTAGAATTATAAATATTTATATGTAACTTTTCGAATTTGAAATTATAAATACTATTTACATTAGCCCATCTTAAATTACCACTTAATTATAGTTTGTATTATTATAACAAATCAAGTAAATAATAAAATATTTCTTGTGTATTGAGATGATTATTTATATTAATTGAAACTTTAAAATTAAAATAAATTTTCCTACTGTTCAACTACATAATCGACTCAGGAATTTCTTGAATACCATGTCAAGATGTCAAAAAAGTTTTGCCCACCGAAACGACCCATAAAAATTATGCCATGCTACTTGAGAATTTAAAATAATACATTCATCAAAACAAAATAAAATGTTAGAGTTTTTATTCAATAGATTTAGCAAAGGTACTAGGAATTTCAAAGGAATAAGTTTATGTCTGCTCTCATCATAGTGTGTTGAAAATTCAGCAGTAACAATATTAGTAGTCTCAGTTTGAAGGTTAATAGTATAAATAATAACGAGAAGATAGTTGACTGTGGATAAATTATATGACGAAAAGATGGTTGGGAGTGCGGTCAGAATATACCACAAATAAGTTCTGTCTTTCACTTGGCTGTCTGATTTGCTACTAGTAGCCCTGATGAAGGCTAAAAATTCTGGCTGGAACGTTGGAACTATTAAATATGTTATTTCAACTTATTTGTGTTATATTCTGACCGCACCACTCAACCATCTTCTCCTCATAGTATAAATAATAAAATGAAATTATTAAGATTTTAACATTATATGTTTTGCCTTGATCATAAGAAATATGTTATTAATTATAATTATGTGTTTAGGAATTTTAAATTTGGTGACTGTGTCTGTGAACAAGATGAAGAAAGCAATTATTCAGAAAAAGGGTAAGTTAAGAAATCAATAATTCCATTTTTTGTTCTCCAGGGAAGTATATTAATCTTTTTTCTGAAGTGATTTCTTGAGAGAAGTTGATGAAATTTTGATATTTATTTTACTTGGGACTTGAAAATTTAAATAAAGTATGTTCTCGACCCTTTGTCTCTTGATAATGTCCTATTGCATTTGTAGTTGGTGGGTTAGTGGCATAATGCGATAATTACAGAAATATTTATTAACTTAATGTTTAAGAAAAGAAAACCTATGTTTTATAATAAAAGTCAAATTGCAATTCTTAAGTTTTATTTTTGATCAAAATGACTATGGAACTTCAGCATAATGAATCTCTAGGATTTTTGGAAAATTCATTATATCAAGGAGTTAGTAACATTGAGGTTCATTATATCGAGGTTGGGATGGATAAAAATTCATTAAAATTGTCAGGTATTTAGAGATGAAAGGGCGTTTGTGTTGGTAATTTCAAATTTCAGTGATTTGGGTACGAATATGAATACTTAGTGCTACCGATTTAGTACCAATTTTTGAGATTGTGGAGACCAACTTTGTGAACTGCAGTGATGTAGCAGAACAAATTAGTACTTAAATTTTAATCGAATATTATTTAAAATTACCCTAAAACAAAATTTAAAAGAAAATAAACTTAAAATATCAAGGCTTATAAATAAAACCAATGCACAATAATCTGTAAATAAATAATAATATTCATGGTTCTTGACATTTACCTGAAATTTAAAAAAAACTTTGTACTGTTTTAATTTATATTTTAAAGAATTTTTAGTTGATTTTTCTCAGATGCTGCTTTGAGTTCTGTCACTGTTCTTGGAACGGTGTGGTTTGTTAATATTTGAATGGACATTGTTAATAAATGCTGACTAAGTGCCATGCACTGAAGAGTCTGGACATGGATTAAACAGCAATGAAGATGAATCAGATTCAACAAACTCCTTGGTATGCATGATGTTTTTGCTGTATCTCAAAATGAGATTTTTATTCTGACATCTACAACGATATATATAGTTGATTTTTCTCAAAGACTAAATTGTCTGGTTGTGTACATTTCAAAGGAGTCAAATTCCTTGATAGTTATTACAATTCGTCATCAGGCCTTTTTTGTGAACAGGAATAAGTAGAGACTCCTTCCATTCCTCAGACATCTCCTCAATTTCCTAGATATTTTTAACCAAAAGGTGTATTTTAGAAACTCTAATTTCACCACATGCCTTGATTAGTTCACTAGGAATATTGTCAGTTCCCGCTGCTTTATAAGGTTTTAATTTTGCGATGGCCATTTCGACTTCCTCCTGACTTGGTTCTTCTATCCACGGTTCAGCACTCTTGTATTCATTCAGAGGAGATTGACAATTATTTCCCGTATTCAGAATACTTACAAAGTATTTCTTAAACGTATCCAATATATATACTGGATTAGCTAATATATTATTATTTTTATCTCTTATTTCCATCTCTGCAGAGCAGAATTTCTGGTATCGGTTAATACCTTTGTACATTTCTCTGACATTATTTTCGATTTTGTTATTTTCTATCTCTATTATTTTATTTTTAAGATATTCTCTTTTTTTATTTCTGAGGAATTTAGACGTCTCATTTTTTGAGGCCCGGAAGTAACATTGTTTTCGCTAGGATTATTGAGAGTTTTTAACTTAGCGGCTTTGTTATTTGTTCGCACATTTTAAGACACTCTTCATCAAACCAGAGTTTATTCTTGATTTCATTTTTTCCAAGTCACAAATTATCGACCTCTTTAATATTATCTCTGATTCCTTCACATAACTTCTCAATGTCTTCGTGACCTTCAATTAAAGGTTCTAAGACTTTAAATATATTTTTTATTTCGAGAGCGAATTGATTTCGAATTAAAGGAGTTTTTAATTTCTCCAGATCGAAATTTTTAGGATGGGACCCGTTTTCATTTCTCTTTTTTATATTAAGTTTTTGTCAAATTTTAGCGATTACTAGTTCGTGATCTGAACCACATTCTGCCCCTCAATAGGATCTCACCTTGATTATACTATTTTTCCTTCTATGTTGTACTAAGACATGATCGATATGATTACACGTTTGCGAATCCGGTGGTATATTTGTGTGTCCAGGTATATTTGTGAATATCCTTACGTTTAAATGTAGTACTTTTGATTATTAGGTTTTTCGATATTCCAAAGCCTATTATTCGTATTCCATTATTGTTACTATATTCATGCAAACTTTCTTTACCGATCATTGGATAATATACTTCTTCCCTTCCAATCCTAGCGTTTGTATCTCCTATTATTATTTTCATACAACTCTGCGGTAATTTATCATGAACTCCCTCCTATTTATCATAGAATTATTTTTTAATCTCTTCATCACTGTCTTCGGTCAGAGAATGAATGTTAATCAGAGCGATTTTAAACCAACGTCTCTGAAATATTGCTACCGATATCCTTTCACTAATAAATTTGACATCTCTCAATGGGGAAAGCAAACTATTCCTAATAAGAAATCCTGTACCTAACAAATAATTACTGCTCCCCCTGTACCCAAATAGTATACTTCCTTTCCTTCAACGTGCCCTCCTCTGGCCAACAAACAACTTGCAGCATCACGATATCTAGATTTTATCCCCTAACCTCATTTGCAACTGATTTTAACCCACCAGCGGAATTTAAACTTCTTATATTCCACGTTTCTGTAATTAAATCTCTAATCTTCAATTTGCGTCATGAATCCCCTGAAGCAGTCCCCACCCAGAGACCCGAACGGGGGACTAGTTTACCTCTGGTTAATGAGCATTTTACCTCAGTAGGATCCATGACCGTTTTGTGGTATTTTGTGAACTAAAAAATATGTGAGTAGGACGTTCAATCCTACCTCATACCCTCCAGGAAGCCTGGGGAGCTGCTCTTATTGTTGGTCAGTGAGTCCATTGGTCTTAGCCGAGAGGAACTTCCGAGGAACTTCTACTGACCATCCTCACATCCGCCACCCGTGGGACGCTCCCCTACGCGGTAATGAGCTCGCCCGAGGAAAAATTAAGTGATAAGAAAATTATATATAAATAAAAGGAAGGAAGACATATAATAGTATTAATATAAAATAAACAATGATAAGAATAAAAAATTGTAACAATCATAAGAATAAAAATGAAAAATTACGTTAAATATACAGTTAAAAAAGTACAGGAGACGTATATAAAAAAAAAAAAAAATTATATATAAAATTATTGTAAAGTACACATGTGTAAAAAAAAAAAAAAAGAAAAAAGGTAATTAAAAAAATAAACATCAATAAAAATATGGAAGATTTATCGTGATTGTGACCCAAAAAAAGTTTCAATATTAGTTTGCTTTAACATTGACTTCCTCTTCATGGGCAGTCTCTAATTATTCTATGCTGCAATGATTGGGTGTGATCTAACTCTTCTAGTTGTTTGAACCACTGGAATCCCAAATCAGGTGCCAGGAAGGCCTCAGCATAAGATGTTCTTGAGTCATCACCTGGTTCATCATTTGTCATACCGCTCTCTGGTTCATCGTTGTTAATTAAAAATTGATGCTTGATTTTGTTGTTTGTCAGCACCTGATAGCTTGGATCTTCACGGTTAGGGAAAACACCAACACTGCTTAGCATCTCATACATTTTAGCTGCTTCATTGTCAGGCTCATTGATTTGGGTTTCATCTTAATTAGCTTATTCCATGAATTTTGCAAAGTACTATATTTTGCTGCATTCCATGCTTTGACCAAAATGGAAGAGCAATCTTTCAAATTGATTTTTTTAAACATGGATGTTTAATCTTTTCTTCGTCATTTTGATCATCTAAAAGCAGATAATACATAAAATCTTTCTGGTATAGTTTTTTTGATGTTTCAATGATACTCTGGTCTGTAGAGTGAACTAGAAGTTACACTATGGGGAAAAAACTTCACCTCGAACATGTCACTGATCTTATTGAAAGTTTCAATGACGGATGAGATGGATCATTGTCCAGTAAGAGTAGCACCTTGGCTTCCTTGTGGATATGATGTTTTTGATTAAATCGCTGCTTATCCACGTATTTTCTTGGCTTATGTAACCTAATGGAACTTTACATTTTTAAAACATCATGGGTTTTCAGACACTATCAAACCATGACTGTCATACACTTCTCTTGTAACCTGGAGCTGTTGCTTCTTTTTAAGATACCAATGACTTAGATGGCAAAGCTTTCCGACATAGACCCGTTTTGTCGGTATTATAGACAAAATCCATGCCATATTTATTATCTTAAAGGAATTTCTTCAAGTTCTCAGAAAAAGAAATTGATGCTGGAGTGTCAGAACTTAATTTTTCACCATGAATCTCAATTTGTCAAATCCTGTATCGTAACCTGAAGCTGTTGCTTCTTTTCAAGTTACCAATGACTTACATGGCAAAGCTTTCTAGTATAGACCCATTTCATCGGTATTGTAGACAAAATCTATGTCATGTTTATTATCTTCAAGTTTTCAGAAGAAGAAACTGCTGTTGGAGCGTCATGACTTAATTTTTAACCATGAATTTCAATTTGTCTCAACTTGTCCTGTATCATCATTTAAAATGTTTTAACAACCCAGAGCTTGCAATGAATGACCACAACCAAGCTTCATGTTCATTTCCACTGCCTTTTTTTTTTTACACAAAATGGGTTGCCCAGAAGCCTATTTTTGCAAAAACCAGCTAAAAATTCACATTTTGGTTTTTTCGCAGTTTTAAGACATGAACTGTCTGCATCTCGGTCAAGATTAAGTCCATACCTGGTAACTAAAGCAGAGTTATTTTTTATTCTTATTATTATTGACTTACCAACTCCAAACTCTGTAGCTAATACCTGATCCATTTCACCTTTCTTCAGCTGCATGATAATGTCCATTTTATCTGTTCGTTTTCTTTTCGTTGACATGTTGTAAGTTTTGCATAAATCACATGAATATCTACGATGTACAACTCACTATGATCAGTTTAAAACTGACTGGTTTTACCTAGTTACAGTTGTTAGAGTGAAAGAATTCGGTGAAACAATTAATTCATTGGAATAACCAAAAAAAGCCACATAATCAGCCACATAACAATAACAATTCCTAGTAATAATATGTTGACTGTTTTATTAGGAAAACTAACGATTTTCAGAAAGAAGACTCTAACTCCATTACAATAGTTTTAGGAAGTCTGAATTTAGAGAAAATACTCTTCAAACTTATTTTCCATGAAGCAAGTTCAGATAATCAGTATTCTAATATATTTTTAACAGATTCTATAGTTTTACATAGTAGGGAAAGATTAGTGGTAATAAAACTTCTCAATAAAAAAGATTAATAAATGAAATTTGGTCTGGGTGCGGTCAAATTAAACTCAAATAGTAATATTTTGTACTATTTTTATTTGAGCCAACATTTTCCCCCACGTTGCAGGGCTTCGTGAGGGCTAAAAAAGATATAAACGCTTAACATAAGTAAAAAAGTAAATGGAAAATTACAAGGGTAAACAATGAAACATAAAAATTAAATAAGAAAAATTAAAGGTTACAAACAATAAATGAAAACGGAAATAGTAACAGATAAAAAGAAAAAATATCTGTTACTATTTCTGTTTTCATTTATTGTTTATAACATTTAATTTTTCTTATTTAATTTTTATGTTTCATTGTATACCCTTCTAATTTTCCATTTACTTTTCTACTTATATTAGGTGTTTGTATCTTTTTTAGCCCTGCAACGTGGGGCGAAACGTTGGCTCAAATAAAAATATTACTATTTGAGTTTAATTTTACCGCAACCAGACCAAATTCCATTTATTGATTCACATGGTCAATCAGCAATCTTCCAACAAAAAAGATTAATAATTAGAGAAGATGGTCGGGGGTTGCGGTCAGCAAAGAAACAACATAAATAAACAAAAAAATATTTATTTATGCCGAAGTTTCGACCTGATTTTCAAATTAAAAAAAAAATTGATTAATAACTATGGACTACTGTCTTTGTCCATAGTTGTTAACCAAATTTTTTCTCTCTAAATGATGGTTGTGTCTTTTTTGTTTTTATAGCCCTGATGAAGACCTGAAAATCAGGTCGAAACGTCGGCATAAATAAATATCTTTTTGTTTCTTTGGTGACTGCACCCCGACCATCTTCTCCAATCAGTAATCTACGGTCAGCTATCTACATCTCAAAAAAGATTAATGATTACCAGGAACTGATTTTCAACCAGTGCCAATACCTAAATTGTCTATCCTCTTAGGTTTCCTAAATAAATTTTCATTTATTTTCAAACCAAGTTAAATAGGTGAAAGACAAATATTATGCCAAGTACTAAATTATTCCATATTATTGATTATATTAAATAGTTTTTTTCCTGATTGTTGTTAGTTTAACTATTAATTACAAAACTTTAAAATTCCATTATTGTTTTTTTAGGCAGTCATCACAGAAGGATACACCCCCTAGTTGTCAATGCCAAAAACTTCCAAAGAAAAGATGTGTATTGAGGATCATAAGGAATGATGTCTTTCAAAGGTACTCATACCAAGCTTATGTTTTTAAGTTTATTAATCGAATCATAAGTTCATGGAAGTAATTATCTTGTAATTTAATTATCATTTATTTAGCTACATTTATAGGTTTGTAAATTAAAGATGGATTGTATAAATATTATTAACATCATTGAACATAAAACAGGTATCATGAGAACTTTCGGAAAGTTGCTATTTTGGAATCAATGGTTTCTTGTTTTGCATTCCATTTTTTGAGAAAGGTTTTATTACATATATTAAAAAAAAAAAATGACTCACTTTTTTTTTCAGTGGCGTTGCCATGAAATTGAAAAATCATAATTTACATTTCATTCCGAATTTTCTTTAATTAAATGTTGAATACTGCATTTTTTTAAATTAAATTTTAATTCAATTAAATAGTTATTTGGATCCAATTTTTTATTCAATTGAAATTTTGGTTTAAATTCAGTTACTAAAAATTGATTTGGATTGTTAAGAAATTTTTTAATTGGGTAAAATTTTAGTCATTTTGTATAAACTTTAAACCTGATTGAAAATTAGTAAGATTAATTTTTAACAGACTAATACCCAACTCTAATATAAAGTTATTAGATTTTTTTTCAGGATTACTCTTTATGAGGTCTAAATATGTTAATTTTTAATAGCATTTATATATAT
>NW_027113754.1:81693-92351 GCF_000696795.3 Halyomorpha halys | reverse complement strand
TATAAATTTCATTTTTAATGCTTGTTAAAGAATGAAATTGGTTAAAAAATTGAATTTCCTACTCATGGAAAAGAACAAGAAGATAAAAGAAATGATGAGAAAGAGAGAAAAGAATAACCCAGGCTCACCTTATGTAACAAAGTAATTGTTTTTTTGTTGTTTTTTTCTTACCTCCTAAAAAATAAATAATTAAACATATACATATATACAATTATGGATGATAAGTATATATACAGGCAATTTTAGTCATCGTGTATTGCCAGATGGCATTTTAAGAATAGGTGCTGGGTCATTTCATTAAAAGTAAAATTTTGCAATATTTTAATTATGTATGTTTTCAGGAGTATTTGTTATGATGAGACTGTACATAGATTGATTGAAAGATATCACCTCTTGAAAGAAATGAAAGAAGAAGATGTACCAAAGTTTGTATTTTTATTTATGCATATATTCATACTTTTTATTATTATATCTCTAAGTTGGTTTTGTGAAATAAATATGGAAAATAATGAAGCATGTATGTAACTGAAAATTCTAATATTGATGTGGTCACTGATGTTCACATCACTCATTCGATTTTTTACCAAGAGATAGGGATGCTCACATTTAAACCAAGTATTTTATAATATTTACGGATGTGCATAACCAAATATTTAGTTAAGTTCGAATCGATAATCATAATTCTGAAAAGTTTGAAGTACAGTCAGTTTCAAACCAAGGTGATTCTCTATCACCTATCATTTAATTTAGCACTACAATTCTTTATTAGAAATGTGATGCATACTGAAAAAGGTTTAACTTTAGATGGTAAAGTACCCATATTTGGACATGCTGATGTTTTGGTATTATTTGGTGATGTTGAAGAAACTATAAAACTAAATCCAATTACGTTAATAAAATCTAGTAAGGAACTAGGTCTTGAAATAAATATGATTAACCAAAATATTTAGTTTGCAGTAGAAACTGGAGCAATGGGGTTAATGCCATTTTCAATTTCAGGGGCTTTTTAAATATTGCTCAATTTAACCATCTTAAAGTTTCCTCTTCCCGTTTTAACCTATATTTCAAAAGTGATATAGGACCGTCGCCCCCCAGGAGTCTTGTCTTAGCAGGGTGGGTCAGGCGGGGAAGGATAGCCTTTTTTTTAGCGTTACGATCTCCTCTTGTGAGATTGTGACATGTCGTTCATCGACCAACCTACTCGCTATAATTGTCCGTTCTAAAAGACAGATAAGGAAGGACTAATAAAAATGTTATGGGATACAAATTAATGCTGGGATAAAGATTTTAATTTTTTTTTTCCTGTGTACACTAAATTGAAAAAGTAATACATTCTGAACTACATAATGCAAGTAAAATGCAGTTATACAATTTGAGCAACAAGTAGTACAATTAAATGAACAGTTGTATAATTTGTAAATAGGGATTGGTCTGCCGTTAGGAAGAGAGAGGATACCCCCCTAGCAACTAACATTTATAAAGAAAATTGGAATTTATTCATATAAATATTTTAGTTATTTTTTGACATGATTTATTGTAAAGACTAAACAAAATTAGAAGTTATTCTTATCAATATTTATATTTTTTTTAAATAAATAAAATTGTAAGGTATTTCTACCAATACTTATATAAAATATTTTATATAATCAATAAATATCTTAAATTTTAACTATAATGTTTGCTGAATAATAATTATTATTATTATTAGTAGAGAATAGCTTGAAAACAGTGCAGTTCATCATTCTACTTCATTATATTTCGATTAAGGAGTTACTTCAAAATGTCCATGCAGGATTTTACACTGATGATAGTTCCATGCCAGGTTTGGTGTGGAATGTCATGAGGCTGTGGTAGCTGAGTTGAGGTATCAACTTAGCAACCTCAAGTCCCCAGCAGCACGAACTTGATTTTGGAATGGGCGGATGGAATTTATGTTGTAGCAGCCTCGTGGATGAAAACTTGACTCTCCCACTCTGGTTAGAATAGGTTGATTACCTAAAGGATAATCCCCCTCATTCCCTCTACAAACCATATATCAGAAATTACTTGTTAGGGGATAAATATTCTAAATATTTTATCTTAGGCCCATTTATATGAATAAAATGTTGATCCCAGGGAAATAGCTTACATTTCAATGAAAGTTTTACAAAGGGTAATGTTTTAAATATGGCATTTATGTCTAAACATAATTATTGAAATTTAAATTAAGATCTTATTGAATAACATTTTGATTTGATGTTATCACCATTAAGACATTAAACATAGACCAGGAAAACCTCAATTGTATCGTGTTACGTCGGCCGAGAAATGACTACAAAGCTCGTAAAAATCTTGTAGTATGTGAAAAAATTGATGTTTTATAATTTATTACTTTTCTGAAGATAGAATAGCAAGAGATATAATCCATGTGTGTCCTTAGGTATCTTTACCTGGTTTGTTCATGGGTTGATCCATACCATTGGTAACCTCAAGAAGTAAAAGTTTTAGGGCCCCTCCAAAAAGAAAACTTAGACGAACTTTTAAATATTGCAACTTAGAGGCCATAAATCTGTTTTTAAATTTATTTGATTATTTTATATTGTTTTTAAAAACCTTTTTGGTTATTTCCACAATATTTGGGTTAAGATATTTTAAATCCTCAAAGATACTTTGGGTTCTTTCCTATTTCTTTCTTTTGGGACCTAATTAGTGAGATTACCTTTTAATCAAGCGCTTTAGCCATCTCTCCCCTCTTCAGTTTATAGTATATTACGTGGATTTTCTGGATAGCATGATAGTGACGGTAGTGTCCTTTATATTGTATAGCCCTTGTTTGTCATAAAGTTTTCTTGAAAAACTTCACTACTACATTGTGTCTTGGATTCATTTGACCCATGTACTTGAAAAACTCTCGATGACATAGATACCACTTGGTTTTTTGACTTGAGGATTAAGAGATGAGGATAATGAACCGCTTATATAATTCTTGTAATATTATGGTTGTAATACAATATGTATAAATAAATATGACTTAAAAGTTATGCCAAATTTTATTTTTACTGCTCATAAATATTTATTGTTATTAAAATAAAAAATGTATAGCTGCTTTGTTTAAAATTCTAGTACTTAACTTTAATAGCATATTTATATAAATATGATATGTGATCAGTATTTCCTTACAAAGTACTGCACCCTTAACCCTTCATGGATTACAGGGGTACAGATTTTAATTTTTAATATATGATATTTTAAAATGACTACATCAGTATAATACATACATGTTTAATATTCAGAGCAGAAAAATAATGCAGAATTTTATTTTTACACCTCATAATTATTCATTATTGTTATAATAGAATAATTATATAGCTACTTTCTTTAAAATTCTAGTACTTGCCTGTTTGATAAAAAGGAATTATTGGATCACATTGGCCATCATAGAATTTTAACGAAACCTTTACGACATATATATCTGGTTGAAGAATTAGCTGATAAAGTGTAAGTAATCTATAGTCTAAATATTTTTTTTTTTTTTATGTTAGCCTCCTAATAGTTTCTGTAGTGTAGGAATTTTAATGTAATTTTTTCATCTTATCATAATATCAAATTAATAAAAAAAACTTCCTTGGAAAGAAAATTCAGAATAAAATGAAATATGGAATTGAGTGAAAACCATATTGAAACAGCTAAAAGCAAAGTACAAGAAAAATCTTCAAGAAATCATATTTCAACATAATATAGTGTAATAATTTTAAAAATTATTAAAAATAAAATAAAATGAATTTTGATCGTTTTTTAACTTTTTTCTAATATAAGAGATAATTTGGGTTCAAATTAAGAACTTTAATACTAAATAAATAATAGTATTTTATTTAAATTTATAGTATAAAAAGACTCTTAATCTCAGAGCATGTTGTTGCTAGGCAATCAGAATACAGACACAATGATTTCTCTTAATTTAAATTAATATCTATTTTATACATGAATCTATTTTTATGTATAGCAAAACTAACCAAGTTCACGATCTTCTTTTGATGATTCCTGGTATCTTCTTTGTTCTTAATGTTATTGTCCTAGCGTCCAAAATGGCTTCCTACTCTTGCTGGACAGAAATTCATGAGGACCTCCTCATCCTGGAGACATCCTTTCACCTGCGCGTCCACACCACGAATGCCCCTCTCCTCTATCTTCGATGTTTACTCGTCAGTCCTCAAATAATCGATTGTGATACAATCGCTCCGCTTTACTTGCTATGGTTTGTGATGCGAACAGTCTATTGACAATTGTTATGTTTTTCTATTTCTTCTTTGATTTTTCTTTTTCTATAATTACTGTATAGAAACAACAAAGGTTGAAAAACTTCAATCCATCTTAACACAACCAACCCAACGAACACTTTGGATGGACGCGCACCGCCATCTTTCTTGTTTTGAAACAACGTATTTCTTTTAGACAAAGAAAACTGGTTAGCTTGCTTTTTGATTTAAAATAACAAATAACAATACTAAAATGATACATAAAATAAAACATATTAAAAACCCTTTATACATCAAAATATACTATTTACTAAAAAAGAGCATATTACAATAGATACAAGTACATGAATATAGAGTAAATCCCAAAATATCTACGAAATGTAGAATAGTATTGTGTTCTAATTGGAAGTTTTTTCACATCATCATATTAACGAATTTTAATAGGTCTTTAAATTTATAAATGAGGCTAGTGAAGTATTAAACAAGTTAAGGCTAGTTTTTAGATGTATTTATATAAAGGGTAATACAAATAATCGTTATCATTTTTTTAAAGCAATAAAGGCTTTATAAACTGGCCAGAGGTGATGACAACTTTTCAACATCATTCTTCTCTTTCTTTCATATATACTCCTCATCATTCTAGTAAAAATTTTTTTTAGCAGTTTAGTTTAAACTTAGTTAAAAAATTTTGATTAGCCATATATTTCATTACCCCATAATCAAAGAAGAAAATTTGGATTTTAATTTTCTTTGGCTTGTAGAGCAGCAGTCTTAGAGAATTTGTTGTGGATCAGGGAGGGTTTTATAACCAATAGACAAAGAGTATATGTTGCTCTAAGCAATGCCAACAGCAAACAGACCTCAGAACTAAGGAAACTACATAGTTGTCCCATGATCTGAAGCATTGATGCCATTAACAGTGGTGCTTTATTCATAATTACATTTACAAATTGTCTAGGTTTCAAACCAACAGTGTTAACCACTAATCAAGTAATAAAACTCATTAACTACAACAGAACTAAAGGCTGTTGACATTCACTAAGATTGGCAAGCAAGATCATTTGCGAGTACTATTTACTATTTATTTTTCAAAATTATGGCACTCTTCTGTATGCAAACGTGGTATTGGCTGATATGATTAGAGCAATATGATTTGCTGTAAATCCCAGGTAATTTTCACGGCAAAAGCTGCAATCTTCAGGATAAGGGTTTTAAAGTTCTTCAAAAATCATTGCTTTGTCCAAACTGTGGTTTAGTATCAAAAACCTGCAGCAGTGAATAGACTCAGTACTGACGTCAATGAGTATGTTAAAAGTTTGTATTGTTTCTTGGAAAATATGGGTAAACCAGTTTTGAGCTGATTAAGAGGCTCTCTAAACTACAAGCCCTCTCAAGGGCCACAGCAAGTATTTGGAGCATCTCAAGACTAAAAATAAAGTTTTCAAATCTCAAGTAAGCAAACTCCAAGTGGGTTTAAATGATGGTGTGAAAGGCTTTCTTAACAGATGAGTCAAAGGAACATCTCAGTCTGCATAGGGAGACTCTCTTGGCTCTAGTGACTATAGGACTTGGTTTCAGCATAAAGATACACATTTACGATCTTGATGTAATGGAGATGTAAAAGAGTAAAAATATATGTGCTTCATCTTGAACTTTACAACTTCAGCACCTCAACTATCTTTTTAATATAACAAATTTTATTTTTGTGCTTTTTGGTTTTAATTTTTTTTTTCACTTTTATTTTCAGAAGGAAAAAAATACAGAAAGATAGTGATTCTGAGAAATGCAATACACTGGATAAAAGGTATTTTTGATAATTAACCATTAGTTAATATTTAGATATTTTTATCCCTCTTTCTAGGCATATTGATCTCTGCTGTTATTATTTTTTCCAATGTAATTTGCTTTTTTTCATCTATACTTGTATTTCTGCTAAAGAGCTCTTTACCTCTGCACTAAGAAGGAGCATGAATGTTTAGCACAGATCACATCCCAATGAAATTGATCATACCTTCCCATTGACCTTTCCTACTTTTTATTTCATGGGACTGCCATAAGGATAAAAGTCAACTCCCAGGTCTGATTTGAACCAGCTCAGCCGCAGTCACAAGGCAGTTTCTCAACTCTTTTAGCTATAATGTTTCAATAGTCACCGCAGACACCTCAAACAGAGAGAAAGGCTCTCTTAAGGAGAATTTGTAGGTGAAATGTCAGGAAACCAACCAGCTCTCCGATACACATTCCTGTTAAGAAAACAAAAGATCAAGTTTATGATGATTGGAGAACATCTATTAGTTGTTGATATTTTTGGGATTGAATGTGGACATAGAAAAAGGCCCTTTGAGTAGCAAAGGCCAATAGTGCTGCTAAGTCCAATTACAAATGATCTAAGTATCTACCCAATCCCGAACTGGTTGGACGCTACCAAGTTCTGGACTGCCTCTTGTTTTGTTGCCGGTAGGAGAGGTATGTTATGGAGTGGAGGGGAGAAGGATCTAATGCTGAGGGTGTCATCTTAAATGCTCTATACAATGTCTATGCTCTTAGCAACAGCAGAACTAAACTGGAACTTACTCCAGACACTTAGTCAGGTTCACATTAGGTCATGGGCCTACGTCTGTTAGGAAGGAGTAGTGTAACAACTTAAAGGAGGACTACAGTTCACTCAGACTTAAATCTTGGAACCTGCTTTTTTAGCACTGCAGTGTCCCCTAGTGGAAGATCATCAATGCTTTTTGAGGCCAAATTGCTTCACGCACAAAGAGATTATATTGGTTTATTACTATGTATTAATGAAAATATTTAAAATTGTAAATATCAAATCAATGTACATTTGATCAATAAATTTACCAAACAGAAATGTTTTGGACCTACTTAAATAAATGTTAATATAAAATGTCACTCCACATCAATATCCAATATGGATACATTACGATATAATTTCGATAAAAGTTGAGACTGGACTTCAAGAGTGTTAAAGGACGGATCTTCATATGATTATTAGGTATTTTTGGAGCCATTACTTGATTTTTCTTCCACTTTCTTTTTCCTACAAGTTATAAGGTTCATCTCAGGTCCATAACCACAAGATTTAGAGACTGGTGCCCTCTCTTTGTGTTCCCATAAGGTCTGGAAACAGGCGTCCTCTGCTTACATATCCTTTTCCTTTACAATAACCAGAGATTGGCTCCCTGCAGTGTTGTGGTAAAATAAGAAGACTGGTTCCTTTCTGTTTCCTCCAGTTGATCTTAATTCTTCACTATTCTAGCCTATATCTCACTCTTATATTATTTTATCCATTTTCATATATTTGTACCAGGTCATTCAAAAAGTCCTGTCGTTTTTTTGGGGGAAATTATAAATAAATAAATATTTTCAAATAATCACCTTTATTCATCAAAATATCCACCGTTACAGTCGGTAACCTTCTCCCAACGAGATGGTAAAGCCCAAATTCCTTCCTTAAAAAACTGTTGATTTTTACTGCAAAAATAAGTGGTCAGTTCGTGAATTAGGTTGTCACGGTCTTGAAAACATTTTTGTCTCAGATTGTTGTCGAGATCTCTGAATAGGTGATAATCAGTGGGTGACAGGTCAGGGGAATATGGTGGGTGAGGCAAAACTTCCCAGCCTATTTCTGTCAATTTTTCCCTGGTCAATTTGGCGGTGTGTGGTCGAGCGTTGTCTTGAAGAAGCAAAGGTCTTCTTCTGTTGACTAAGCAGGGATCAAAAGTCTTAAGCTTGGATTGGCAATGGTCCAGTATATTGCAGTATACTTCTGCAGTGATGGTTTGCCCTTGATTCAGAATCTCAAAATGCACTATACCTTTGGCTGTCCAGAAAACAATGAGCAAAACTTTCTTTGGATGGAGATCTGGTTTTGGAAATTGTTTAGGTTTCTCATCTGCCGACAACCACTGATATGATCGTCTGAAGTTGTTGTACAACACCCATTTCTCATCACAGGTGATGATTCGATTCAAAAAGGGTTCGACTTTCAAGCGGGAAGTTAACGAAGATGCAGTTGTCAAGCGAACAAGCATATTGGCATCTGAAAGCTTATGAGGAATCCATTTATCCAGTTTTTTCACTTTTCCCAGTTCTTTAAGGTAATTCCAGGCAGTGGTGGCTGAGATATTAAGTTGAGAGGCTATCTCTGAACAACTTTGACGCGGATCCAACTCTACTACTCTTCGAACGTCCTCCTTATCAACTACAGTTGGTCGACCTGAGCGTGCCTCGTCTTCTAGTGTCTCGTCGCCTCCACGAAATTTTGAAAACCAAAATTGTGCCTTCCGCTCAGACAGCACATCTTCCCCAAACACGGAGCATATTTTTCTAGCAGTTTCGGCAGCTTTTGAGCCAAGTTTAAACTCATAGAGCAAAATCGACCGAATTTGAGTTTCAACTGGAATCATTTTAACTAGACAGTTGGATGGTGACTGCATTAAATTAATCCTCCTTAGCCTCCTATTCATAAAGTATAAACATTTGTGTTTACATGGATAAAAGTTGTATTGAACGGAATTAATTAGCAAACACTCTAGATCCAAAATAAACAACGAACAAACGAAAAACGACAGGACTTTTTGAATGCCCTGGTAATACTACAAATGATTGAACACGCTGCATCTAGAGCTTCTGTGCGATCTTAGGAACCATCCTAAATCCAATACCATTGTCCTACCAGTTATTTTGCAGAGGCATCAGAGTAAATTTTTTTTTTTTTTCAGAGAAAAATTTATTTTATCCATCATAGTATTTTTTTCATTTTTATCTTTTGAATATTTTATTAGTTACAGTGTGACAGATGAAGAAGACAAGTGCAGATGCCCTGAAACTGATAAAAAAATAGAGTTCATAAAAAATTTCAAAAGTATGATTGCCCGTTTGTAAGTAGATAGTTTTCTTATTTTCACATTTTATTTGTTGCAGATATTTAATTTTGGTATTATAAAATTTTCAATTTTTCGACTAGTTTAATTTTTTTTTATATATATTCTGGTTTTTGTTATTTCAGAAATCCTATTCTCGATAGGAAGGAAGAGAGTCTCGATTTTTCAAAAAAAGAGGAAAAAACAATAGAACAACTAGTAAAATCAAAACAAAAAGAGAAGTAAGAATTTTTTTAAATCATCCCTAAATTCATGATTTATTGATGAAGAATTATTTCTCAAATTCATTGGTGCTGCAAGGATATCCCAGGGGTGCTATAAGTCAATGCCAGTATCGTGGCAATTATTTTTAATGTTTTTAATGTTTATAATGATTTAAAAATTCAGTAGTATAGAATCCATTTATAAAAAATTGCAACACTTTCAAATTCTTTTCTCTGTTATTTTTACTCCTCATAGGCGGCCTCTTAGGTTTAGGAGTAAATATATGATTTAGAAATGTTTGATGATTATTAGTACTTAACTCAAAACCTTTCATTGGTAGACAAAACCTTTTGTATGGTACTTTTTAAGAAACGTTTGAGCATTTATTTAGCCCTTTTTTTTCATCATTTTCTACATATTGTACCAATTAATTTAGATAATTAAGGCCCAAATGTTTTTGGCCCTACAAGGATTTCACGAATTTTTATTTAGGGTGTCAAATATTTTTTAGCCCAACAAGGCTAGCCTGTCAAAGAAAATTTGGGAACCACTGCTCAAATTTACTTCCTAGATCAGTTTTTTATCTTGTTAATAATACTCTTAATTGAGTAGTGAATATCGTTTGAGATATGAAGTGGTGACTGATATTTCTACTTTGGTGAAGCAATCCCATTTTTTATTCAAATTTGGGAGCTTTTAATTTCAACATGCTCAAATTTTCAAATATTTCAGTTAAGAACTGTTGGTTGTGAGAGTACAATGTTGGATCTTGATATTTAGTCTTTGGGACTAAGTTTTGATGTCCATAAACTAGGAAAACTGTTATCAATATTTGATGCTACAATTTTCCTAAGCAATTAATGTACATAAAAGTTCTACGTATATTTACTAAAAGATGATTGATAAATTTGTTGAAAAGCCTGAGTAAAAATTCATTATATTTTTTTTAAATACTTTCATCATATTATGGTTTACAGGCGGGAGAAGCTAGCTAATCTTGTGCATAATCGGAGGGTAGATGTGCAGTTATTAATGCATGTACACATGAAGATAGAAGAGTAAGTTCTTCAGTTAAACTATTCTTATAAACAATTATTGTAAAATGTTGTTTTATATGCTTTATATTATATTTGTATTATTTTTTTTAAAAAGAGTTCTTATTTTTTACTCTTTTTTTATTTTTACTCTTTTCTGACTTTGAGTGAGAAATGTATTTTAAGTCTGAATGCTAAATCCCCATGGAGTCCTAGATATCTCTCTATTCTAGACACTGTCAGCTTCATATACTTTGGATCCTCTATATGTATATTTGTGTATATATATA
>NW_027113754.1:80459-81643 GCF_000696795.3 Halyomorpha halys | reverse complement strand
TATATATATATGTAAAGATGCTTACCTTCAGGCTCTAACCCATTCCCACCTCTAAATAACAATTAAGTGACGTTAGCACATGGTTTTATAAAAAAGTAACCTCTGATATTGTTTTTATTTCATTTATGATTGTACGAGTCTTTCAGTGAACTAAAGACTATAAAAACTGATTTTGTTTTATAGGTACGTATAGTTTAAGAAACAATGTATTATTTAATTTGAATTTGTCATTAATTAATAAAACAATTGTTTTATAACAAAAGAAGTTTATATATATAAAACTTACTATTAAACTGGAAGGATTAATCAAAATAACAAGGGGTTCGTAGTAACACACAGAGTAATCAACACAAGAGTATCTCAATAACTAACCTTTATTAATATAATCATATGGTATCTAAAACATATGAGCTATTAAACTTAATAGCTAATCCTATTAGTAGTGGTTCTTATTGTTATACAGCTAACTCCCTCCCTCCAGTTCCTTCCTATGGAGGAACTCTAAAGAAAAATAAAGAAATGTGAAGTAAAAGTGAAATGAACCTGGTACCCTGTCCTACATAAGAAATAAAAATTCCCTGAATGTACAGGAAAAGAGAAAAGAAAAGAACAAAAAAAAATTAGCCACACTGAACTTAGCCTATAACTTTACCTAACAATTGAACTTAATCTATGACTTAACCTAACAATTAAATTTAGAGAAAACAGAAGAGAAGAAAAAAAAAAACTTCCTAGCTGTGAGATGGTCCAGGCTGGGCGCTGCCATCTGGCTGATTTGAGGCATTATGTGAGGTACTGAAGCTCCTCAAGGTGTACCGTACGTGACCGAAATGGGTAACTTACATCCCTGATGGTGAATAAATTATTCTCCCGAATAGTGATAACCTTGTATGGACCCTCCTCGCGCAGCTGTTTTGTTAGGAGCTGTTCCTAGTCACCTGTACACTATAGTTCCCAATGCTAGTGGCCCCTTCTTAAATACTATGGGTCTATTATTCGCCTTATCAACTGGGGTTCGTTTTTCGCAGATTAATTTTTCTCTCACTTTCGCCCATGTTTGTTGGCGCTCTACCCTCGCTAGGTACAGTCTGGTTCGTAGATCGTTGTTGTTAACCGTAATGAGATCCCCTCTATCCCTTCGTCGATGTCCAAAAACGATTTCGACAGGCGATAGTCCCGTTGCT
>NW_027113754.1:59625-78079 GCF_000696795.3 Halyomorpha halys | reverse complement strand
TTCGCCTAGCCTATACCGCCAACCCCCCTGACGAACTTTCATAGTAAGCCCTACACGTTTCAAAACGTCGTATCCGATGATCAAATCGTATCCAAGCATCATTTTCATGATAATGTGAATCGTGATTTGAGAATCGTGTCCCGTGAGCCTTTTAAGGTCAAAAACCGTTTCTCCCAGTGTTTGGCATTTGCCATTGACTGTCGACACCGCGCATCCACATTTCCTTCGTCCCGTCCAAATTCCCAGCTTCTCCGCCGCCCTTTTACTAATCAACGAGTTTGTGCTTCCTGTGTCGATAAGGAAGCTGATGCCAGACTCACCCATCCTCGCCACGGGCAACCTTGTCCACTGTCCTGTACTCGCGCTGTTAATAACTATTAACTCTCCCGGTTGGTTGCCCCACCCAGTACCGCGTCCTCAATCTGAGCGCGCGCGTCCCGTTACTTCCTCTGCTCCGGAAAATCCCCCCCTCCAAGGATTCTCCCCGCTTACTTCATGCTTCCCCGTAGCCAGAAAACTACGCCCAGACCGGATGCTCTCGTCTTCCGAAGATTCGTCGCTGGTGTTGCGTCTTCCACTCCTCCCGCTGGCCCGTCTCCTGCTCCAATCCTGGTTGTTGATTTCCATCGGCTTCGGTTTTGGTTCCCTTCTGGTTGGCCGATGGCTACGCCTCGGGCATTCCCTTGCGATGTGTCCTTGCCTGCCGCACTCGTAGCACCTCGTGAGAGTACATTGGGCTGCAATGTGCCCCGTGCGATTGCATTCGTAACAACGTCGCTCAGATTTCCGCCTCCGGTAATCTAGGCCTCTGCTCGCCCGTTTTTCGAAAGCAGTGTTACGGTTAATCCGCCTGGTAGGGCTGTGTTGGCGCATCCTCGGCGACTTAACCTCCGTCCAATCCGCTTCCGGTTTTCCGAAGTGAGCTTCATTGGGTTCCCTCGTTCCCTCGCGTCGATCAGATCGTGGGCACACTCCAGGAAATCGCGGTCCTTGGGCAGTGAACCCGGACGGTCTAAGTAGTGGTTGAGCTGTACCTTCAACACTCCTCTTAAAAATTCCATCTTTTGGGCTCCCTCTGTCGGTCCGCATGTCTCCATCATCTTCTCCGTCAACCTATTATATAACAGAAGAAGCTTTTCGGCAAACTCACCTTCTGATTGCCCATGGGCTCGGCGTTCCTTGAATAAGTAAAACACATCTTCTTCCGGGGTCCACCTGCCACCGCCGTACAACTTCTTAAGCCGTGTCTTCAGTGTTTCCCAGGGAAGGGTCGAGTCTCCTTACATAGCGTTCAGAACTCGCCGAGAGGTACGACTCACCAAGGAGGCCTCCAGTAATCTCACATCAGACTCTAGTAGCGTCCCCGTCTCCTTTCTGTTATTTATCAAGTTTTTGATTTGGTCACCACCCTTGATAAAGTGCTCGAGGTCACCTACTACCCCCGTGAAGGGTTCCAATTGCCTAATTACCTCATGGATGAATGCCGAGCTCTGTGTCCTGATCTTAAGCAACTCAATCTGCGTGTTCTCGGTTGCTTTTGATAGTTGGGCCTCCAGCTTTTGTCGCTCAACAATCGATTGAGCCAACTGACATTCCAATTTCTTCAACTCTTCAGCTGGGTCCACCATGGTAGATACTGTGCGTCCACTAGCCGCCGGTTCCAGTAAATTTGTAAATTCGAGTAAATTTCGAGGTTCCCGATATTATTTTCCACGTAACAGAAATTCGGAATTTCCTGTTCCGGGTTTCAGCACCACTTACGATTAAACTGGAAGGATTAATCAAAATAACAAGGGGTTCGTAGTAACACACAGAGTAATCAACACAAAAGTATCTCAACAACTGACCTTTATTAATACCAGCATATGGTATTTAAAACATATGGTATCTAAAACATATGGTTTATTAAACTTAATAGCTAATACTATTAGTAGTGGTTCTTATTGTTATACAGCTAACTTATATATATATAAGATACGAGATAGCGGGTTATAAAATCAAAAAAAAAGGAAAGAAGGAACAAGAAAATACACTCACGGTTGCTGATAATAGACTGCTTTATTCTCTCAGTAATCCTACATTTATAGATTCTCGAGTTGTTGACAGAGGGAGTTAGGTATTAAGATTTATACTACACAGTCTGTAAATATAACTTATATATATATATAGGTGTTCAGTATAAGCAAGGTCACCTCTTGCAGGATGCAGTTCTTCACAGCGTACGGACGGTCCTAGTTGCAGCATCCTCAAAACCTCCACCAAGGCATCTTTGGTCTTTTAGCTACTTCCCTGGGAGAGAGTGAAGGAAACTTGTCCCCAGTCCCTTGACCCAGATTTTAATGGACATGTATTTTTTTTGTTTCTATACCCTCCCACCAAAGTAAGGTTTTTAGGGAATACTCTATTTTTTCAACACCTCACGCGCATTTAAATTAGAAAATAATTCATTTTCTTACCTGGGAAAGAAAATAGAGGCCATGAATGAGAGAATAAGTTTGTTTGGGTATGACACAAAACCTGCCAATACGTTTTATGGTAATCTATATACATTCAGAATTGATTGGTAATAAAATTCTTTACAGAATCGAAAAAATAGACTTTTATTTTTATGTACTTAAAAGTGAGTGTAAATCAATTTCTGTCATTGGATTCTTATAAAAATATTTTAAAAACACGATGGTAAAACGTTAAAAAATATATGGTAAAACAGGGGTCCTGAAAAGATTTTTCAAAATGGCCGGAGTATATTTTTACGTTTATTGCCAATAACTCCTGAAGTAGCCGAAATATCCACATAAACTAGTTTATGGTGCGTTGAGTAAGCTAAAACTGTGCTCTTATTAAACTCTCCATGTTTAATATTTCTCGAGATAGGTTAAGTTTTTCAAATAGCAACATTGTTTTCAAACAACGATAAATCAACTTTTTTTTAAATTTATTTCGGCTAATATCATTGAAACTGTTATTCTTACGAAAATGATCATTCAAAATTACTACATGGTGTATTTAATGAGCTTAAAATTTAGCGCTGAAAGACATCTATATATCTCAAAATTTAATATGTCTTGTGACCAAAATTTTCTCAAAATATTATTTATTTTCAATGAATATTGAAAAAATTAAAAACCGTCTAAAATATTTATGAGCTATTCAGTAGAGTTAAAATATGAAAGATTAGTTATGCGTAACCAAATATTGCAATAATTCATTAATAATCAACTTTTTTGATAAATAATAATATATAATAAAATAATATTGGTGTTTGAAAAACTGTATAAGCTTATAAAGCTTCTTAGGTGATTATTTTCGTATGAGGTAGAGTTTTCATGATATTTACCAAAATATATTCACTAAATTTTCCCGTTATTTGATAATGGTGTTAGGAAAATTGTATATCGGAAAATATTTTGCGTTATTAATATTTGTAATAGAACTATTAAATTGGTTCTATAAGGGCTCGAATAAAGATACTGAACCCTGAATAAATAATGTGTGAAGAATTTATTTTATTTTTTTTCAATAAAATAAACTTCCGATATTGAGCTCTAGAAATAGTTCAATATCTACTTAAAAATTTAAATATAAGAAGATGGTCAGGTTTGCGGTAAAAAAAAAAAGAACAAATAGTTTATAAATATTTTAATGTCCGACGTTTCGCCCCACTTTGTAGGGCTTCATCAGGGCTACAAAGATACAAAAAAAATTCTGAGAATATTACAATAAGGTAATTTAAGCTAGGATAAATATTATGGAAAAATAAAGTAATAATAAATTACATATAAATAAAAGGAAGGAAAACATAAAATAGTATCAATATAAAATATACTTGAATAAACAATGATACGAATAAAAAATAAGTAACAATGACAAGAGTAAAAATTTTTTTAAAAATACGTAATATATACAGTTAAAAAAGTACAGGAGACGTTCATAAAACCAAAACTATACCGAAAAAGAAAAAAAGAAGAAAGTAGAGATTAAATAAACGTCTTCAAAGAATAAATATAAATAAAAATAATAATAATGACATTAAATGATAATAAATGAGCAAAGAACAAATCAGGACCACCTACCTGTTCAAAGCGAATGGTTGAACAGAAGGCGAGAATAAAGCGGAAGCGTGGAGGAGTGGGGAGGAGGTGGCCAGCCGTTTAACGGCTATATTTCTATTTCAAATACGTCGAGTACACAGGAAGTAGTCATAAAGATAAGACGAAAAATGAAAAATAATAAGAGAAAGATACAGAAATATGATGATAATAATAATAACTATAATAATTTTCTAATTTAGGAATAACTAAGTAAAATTAGAATGATAAATATCGTTACTAATAATAAGAGTATATACTGAAGGAAATATAGTTAATACAATATAGGATATAATAACAATGATTGTAAAAGAAGTAACTAATAATAAGTAAAAGTAAATAAAGAGTACAAATAAATAAATAAAAATTATTTTACAATGATAACAATTGAAGTTTTTATATATCGTGAAAATAATAATTTATCTACACTTATAATAGTAATAGTAAAGATACCAGGAGTAACATGAATAATATAAAGTGAAATAAGGTAATTTAAAAATCGGAAGTGAAAGTTTACAAAATAAAATAAAAGTACAAGGTGAGATGTAACAAGAAGTACATAAAAGGTTAAAAATAAGTAATAAAGTATAGAAATAAGTGAAAAATTGTGATAGAATGTTAACAATATAGGAGATGATAATGATAAGTGAAATAAGTTAATAGAAAAATGTAAAGTAAAAGTTTACAAAAAAAAACAAAAAACAATACAAAGTAAATGTGAAAGTTAAAAAAAGATAGATGAATAAACATAGTGAATACAGCGATAGATAAAATAAGTGATAGAGAGATAACAAACAGGTAAAAAACAAAAGTATAATAGAAAAATTTGGTGATGATAATAGAATGAGCGTAAAAATATTTAGACTTAATTAAGTTTAACATATGGCTGTAGGTATGTGAGATACAGATTTTATCGATTTTGTGGTTAACTGGAATCGTTTTTGTTTTATGTACGTCTCCTGTACTTTTTTAGCTATATATTTTACGTATTTTTAAAAAAAAATTACTCTTCCCATTGTTACTTATTTTTTATTCTTATCATTGTTTATTCAAGTTTATTTTATATTGATACTATTTTATGTCTTCCTTCCTTTTATTTATATGTAATTTATTATCACTTTATTTTTACATAATATTTATTCTAGCTTAAATTACCTTATTGTACTTATCTCAGTATTTTTTTGTATCTTTTTAGCCCTACAAAGTGGGGTGAAACGTCGGACATTAAAATAGTAATAAACTATTTGTTCTTTTTTTGACCGCAAACCTGACCATCTTCTTATATTTAAATTTCTATGGTCAACTATATATACATATATATGAGGAATTATTAACCTCAGAACTAGGGATTGAAAGGTACCCAATAGAAACAATTGAATCTCTAGATAGAGCAGCAACTGAAGTGAATAATGCAATCCATAGCTTCTATGAGGCAAGCTGCCCCATAAAGAAAAGAGAGACAAAAAGGAATGTACCATGGTGGAACAAAACAGTAGAAAATCTTAGGAGATGAGCGAGAAAACTCTCCAATAGAGCAAAAGGGCAAGAGAGATGTGAGGAGTATAGATAAGCCCTAACAGAATATAATAAAGAAATTAGAAAATCAAAGAGACAGTCTTGAAGGAAGTTTTGTGAAGGGATAGAGAATTCATCCTCAGCTGCCCGAATACATAAAGTCCTCCGATCTGTAGATCAGATAAAACTTATACAGAGAACCAAGAGGAAACACTAAAAGAGTTATTAAGAACCCACTTTCCTCAATGCATCTTTGAAAATGAAGAGGTTGGTCCTAAAACCTTACCTATGGCCAAACACAAGAGTCCAGAAAGAGCCAAACAAACTATTCACCACAGACAGAATAACATGGGCTATAAGCACCTTTAAACCATATAAAGCGTCTGGGGGAGGAGGGGATGGAATAATTCCTGCCCATCTGATACAAGGGAAAGGAAACCTTGTTAAAGCACTGGTCAGAATATTCAGGGCAAGTTATGCATTGGAATATATCCCAAAACTATGGAGAGAGAGACTAAAGTAATTTTTATCCCAAAATTGGCAAGCCTAAGGATGACCCAAAGGAGTTTAGACCAATAAGTCTCTCTTCAGTAATATTAAAGACAATGGAAAAGGTAATGGAGATATACATAAGGAGCTTAATCGTTCGGAATTCTCCATTACATCCATATCAGTTTGCCTATCAAGCAGGAAAATCAAATTTTGGCGCTTCTTGTCTTGTTAAAAATATAGAAAATTCTCTAGATAATAAAGAAATAGCACTGTGTGCATTCATGGATATAGAAGGTGCATTTGATAATACCTCACATGAAACAATAGGTAAGGCTACCAAGAGGAAAGGAGCTAGTGAAGCAACTGTCTCTTGGATAAATGAAATGCTAATAAACAGAAGTATTATAGAAAAGGTAGGAGAAACAGAGTTGAAGATAAAAACAGCAAAAGGAAGTCCACAGGGGGGAGTTCTTCCTCCCCTCTCGTGGACTATGGTGATAGACTGTCTCCTATATAAACTAACAAATGAAGGAATTGAAACTATAGGTTATGCGGATGATCTGGCTATAATAATGAGGCAAGGATGAAGAAACATTGATAGGGCGCATGCAAATAGCCTTATAGGTTACTTGGAATTGGTGCTAAGAACAAGGATTGACCATAAATCCAAGCAAAACCACCATTGTACCCTTTACGAGGAAGAGGATTCTTAACCCTTTGTAGGGTGCGGTCAAGTATTCTGAAAATCAGGGCACGGTGAGCATGACAGGCACACGATACATAAAAATTCGCAAAGTCCCTAAATCGCCGTATTTAATTAAACCAAAAATTACCGACCATCTTGAGGATGTAGACAATTAGGTAAAAATATAAAATAAATTTAAAACATTTCTTATTATTTATTTAGGTACAGAAACCAAAAAAAGTCAGAATGTGGACTTCGCATTTCATGGTTATGAATATAAATCAAAATACGACCTTTTATCGTCAAAAAAAATTCAAAAAGGGTTTAGACATGAAGTTGAATAGCGTGGGAACAGAAATAAGTCGGATTCATCGTCCATCAAAGCCGATGAAGGATCGCAAGAACAGACTGAAAAGCATGTTGCATAGAGTGGTTACGTCTGACCGGCAAATTCCTCGGTTGCATTTCACACAGGAGTAGTTCGTGAGCCGATGTATTTCTGTTTCCGCCAGGCAATCACAACATATGGACCGCTTTTGGAGGTAGGAAGGGGTTAATTTTGGACGATTATCAGGCGGGGGGGATCTTGAGACGAATTTTCAAGGAGGTGTGAAGGCCGGATTTCAGCTGGCTTCTTTGCTGAAGTTGTCCGATACACAGTTCGTGTGACAATTCTTTGGGGAAAACTCTTCTTGGAATTCATTGTAATTGATTCCCGAGGTGAATAACCAAGGAATTGATCCCTCCCAAGTTCAACATAGTGTAGAGAACAGTCATTTGCCATCGATGTGTATTTCGCTGCTCGTTGTATGTGGCGCACATTTGGTTGGCAGTGTCACCTCCAGTTTTGTGAGCATTATAATACGTTATGACCTTTTATCAATGGCTTTGGTTCCGAGCACAGAAGAAACCAGGAGTATGCAATTATTCTTGCATGAGACGTAGGTTGCCAACACTTTTTCGTCGTTGAAACCAAAAAGGTCGGAATATTGTGGTCTCCCTTTAGAATATCCCTATCAAAGAAATACTGGAATAACGATTGAAGAATTTTAAAAAAAGTTAAGAGGGGCGATGAACCTGAAAGACACCAGAAAGGCGCGGTGAGCCTGACAGGCACACGATCCCCATTCATAAACGGTAATGGTACCTGACGAAAATGATTCTAACACAAGTATCGAAAAACAGCGAAGTGCTTGAATATACTATCTAAAGTGAAAAATATTGACCTTAGGTTTGTAACGTAATCGGACGCGGTGAGCCTGACAGATCAAAACACGTGTGACGCACTTTCTTGGCGGCAGGAGATGAACTGACTGGGCGGGTTGGAACCACCCACAAAGTTAGGAAACTACTGGGAGGTAGGGGTCACACTCGGCCCCTTTTTGGAAGAGACAGAAAAAAACCGAATCCTGTGCCTGTCAGATCAGCCGCGCCCGATGCAGGGTTAATATAGAATATTGCAAACTGGGAGGAGTACAGATCAATACCACTAAAGAGGTGAAGTACTTAGGAGTAATCCTAGATTGGAAACTGAAGTAGAATTCCCATATAAACAGAGTCATAGGAAAAGCTATAGCTTCCCTATGGACGTGTAAAAGACTCATGATAACCTACGCATCGACAATTTGGTGTCCGAAAACAGAGGAAAAAACCTCACAAATAAAATTGGAAAAGTTACACAGAATGGCGTGTCTAGGTATGATAGGAGCAATCAGAACATGCTCCACAGCAGCTATGGAGGAAGTTCTGAACTTAGCTCCACTACACATCTGGATACAAAAAAAAAAGCCATAATGAGTGCCTTAAGTATAGAACGTGACTGGAATTATAAACCTGGAAACTATCAAGGACAGTTAAAGATCCTAAATAAGATTAAGGGTAAAGAATGGATGAGCTTTCTAAGTCACCATTTATCCAAAAGATTTGATTTTGAAAAAAAAACTTCAAAGTATGCATTCCAAACAAAGAGATGTAGAGGAAAGGAGGCCCTAAATTTGAGAAGGCCACATTGGTCTGGTATATCGATGGATCAGTTAAGGACGGAAAAGCAGGGGCTGGGGTTGTAGGACCAAATTGCAAAAGAACCCTAGCAATGGGAATATAACCAACTGTCTTCCAAACTGAAATGCACGTAATAGAAATAGCAGCATTAGAAAATATTTTTAAAAAAACCAAAAGGAAAAATAGATTTATATAATATCAGACAGCCAGGCTGCTTTAAAGGCAATAATGTCCTATACTATAAAATCAGGGCTAGTCTGGAATTGCCTGGAGAGACTATAGGAATTAGCCAGAGGCAATAAACTAACCTTGATGTGGACCCCAGAACATGAGGGGATTGAAGGAAACGAGATGGCAGATACCCTACCGAGGCGTCTGAAAAGAAGTTGGATTCGAGATCTTATACTGTAAAAATGTTTTTAGAGTGCTACCAATGGGTAGACATGCTTGTATCATACAATTATGATCTTACTTTAAATTTACTTGATGTATTTTATGTACAGTCATAAATATCAATAAATAAAAATTATTTACTTGATTCTATGTTATGTTATTGTTAGCAATACATTAAAATTTTGTGAGCATCAATTTTGTCTTAGTCTGAAAATACTATCCTCATCCCTAGATTGATAGTGATTCTCAGTCACTAATTTTTTAAAAGGTATATCTCAAGGAACATTATACAGAATATTCTGCACTTTAAAATTGGAACAAAAAATACAGTCTACACTGACGCAAAAGTATTTCTTATCCAATTTTATTCTATATTATTTTATTTCTAATTCAAATTTACTTTATTAAATTCTTCGTAAAACCTCCATTAATATTTAGAAGTGATATCGTTGGTCCTTAGTATACTTGGAAGACATTGTAGCATCAACAACTTTTCATGTAAATTAGGAGGGAATTTCGTCCTACTTAAATGATATCAATTTAGATTAATCAATTCAGGTTGCATTACAACACGCAACCAACAGATGCCAATTAACTAAAATATTTCTTCTTCAACGGCCACTCAAAGAATCCTGAAGTGCCACTTCATTTGAAAATAATAATCACACCCCAAATTTTTAATAAAGATTAAAATGAGAAGATTTTAAAGATTGAACTTCTTTGGGTCAGGATAAAGAGGTTTTTGTTTGGTTACTTCACTCTATTTATCAACTTCCTTGGAGGGCTGTTCGTTGTTTTGATGTGTTAATAATGATCATAATTTATCTTCTATGAAAATGGCTCTAACTAAAATAATTTATATGTTATGCGCATGATAAAAACATTAAATAATTAGGGATTAAGATCAAAATTATCGTAAATAAATGTTGTAATTAATACTTCTTTTAATGAAGATTTTCTATCTCTTAATTCTTATAGATATAAAGGAACTTATTCTTTATAAATTGCTTATTAAGTATTAGAAAATTAAGACAACTTCTAATTTTTAGAAATGAAATAAAACAATACTTCCGGAAATTGCACTCATTAAATATCTACCTACAGGTAAGTATATTGACAAAAAATATTAATTACAGAATTTAGTTATTTTTATTAAGTAAACAGTTACCTTCTTGTATTCTTCATAGTACATAATTTGTTATTTTTTTAATTGATACGTATGAACAATAGTATGAAATATGTCATCAAGGGAATTTGATATTTACAAAAGAAATAAAAAAACAATTGCTATTAAAAATTGCTGAATAATGATGCCCAAAAAGATAATTATTTATGTAATCAGTTTGGAGGGGGGGAATCAGATAAAAAATAGAATGAATCCTCAAGGATATACATTGTGCTAGTTTGTACAGTGAGTGCTATGGAGAAAGTACTATCTTCTGTAATACCTTCTTTAGTAAAAAAGGGGATCTTTGGGGATGTGGAATTTAAGGATCTAAAGTCTGAAAATGATAAAGATATTGGAGCACAGTTTGCTTCCACTTTAGCCTTTGCCAATCTAATTGTGAAGAGTAATTCTGGAGAAGAAATATTACCACTTGTGATCAAAGCACCAATGCCTGAGCGAAAAGACAATCATGTGCAATTCTTGATGGAATCATTGATGTATAAGGAAGTCTTGCCAACTCTTGGCTTTGATCAAGTATGTTACCCAAAAATACATTATAACTGTATCAGCCTTGAAAATCCTGAAGAAAATATATTAATTTTTGAAAATGTCAAGTATAAACACTACTGCAATACTAAAATTAGGACATTCTTAGATTTTGACCACATTTCACTTGCATTGAAAACATTAGCTAGGTTTCATTCGTTATCATTTATCCTCAAGCATGATAACTTAGAAAAATTTCTTGAATTGACAGAAAAGATGAAAAAATATTGTTTTGATCCAGAAACATATTCAGTTTATAACATCCCACTTTATGCTGCAATTGAAAGAGGTTTCAGAGGATTTGAAAAAGAAATTGGACCTAATGAAACATTAGAAGATGCGTTAAGAGCCTTGAAAAATCCTACTCTTCTCAGAGGTAAATTGTCATTGCCTGAAGAACCTTTTGATGTAATCTGTCATGGTGATTTCTGCAATAACAATTTAATGTATAAGTATAATGAAAAAGGGTCCCCATCTAAATGTATTTTATATGATTTCCAGTTGTCAATTTATGGAAATATTGCTGTTGAACTTGCTTTTTTTCTTTATATGCATACTAATTCTGAATGTAGAGAAAAATACTGGGATAGCTTCTTAAGGATTTACTGGGACAGTTTGAAAGAGTCCGTTCCCAACCATATTGAACTTCCCAAATATGAAGATTTCTTAGAATATTTTGAAGCTAGGGCTATGCTTGGCTATTTAATCAGCAGTTTTTTCCTACCTATGGTAATGGATCCTGATGTCCAGTTTTGGGGTAATCTTCCATTGGAGGAGCAAATTGCACTGATGAAAACTATTGCAGGGAATGAAGGTGAAAAAGCTTTAGTAGACGTTGTTAGTCATATGTATAAGAAAAAATATATTCACAAATTTCTTAATTATATGAAAACTAAAAAATACCTAGTATAATCTCAAATTTGAAATAATTTATATATAAGTACATAATATACCCAGAATTCATTTAGATCTTGGTAACACAACTGATATGATGTCTCTTTAACCTGTAAATATCTGCTAAATAATTATTACATCATATAAAAAAAAAGTTCAAATATAATTTATTGTCATAAAATATAAAGTACTATAAGTATTTTCTAGCTGTAAAAAAAGTACTCCTAAGTGTAATTATTTTGTATAGTAAAATATAAATTTGTATTACTTTAATAACAGTATTATGAAATATTAAATTTTTGAAGGTATTAAGATTGTCTCAATTATTACATATATTTTTTAAATTAATGAGGACTTTAGTTTTAAAATAATGTATTGGTTTAAGTTATATGTAAGTAGATTGAAATTCTTATTTAAAGTTTTTAAATCTTTTGTAATCTTAATTTTGTGAAACATTAATTTTATAAAATAATGTTAAAAGTAATATTCCTGTTCATTCTCGTAATATTAAAGTAAAAATAGATTTGTTTAGTATTTTACTAACCTATTATTAAAATAATGCAAGACCTTCATATTATAATTAATATTTAATAGTTTTATAAGTATATATTGCTTTAATTTATTCATAATTTAATTATTTTTTGTAATATAATTATATTTATTAAATACAGTAATTTTTTACTCTGGTGATATTAGAAATAGTGTAGATTTATTTAATGTTTTCCTATTTTTAGTAACTAAAATTATTTGATTATTTTACATTGATTTTATCTATTTATAACTATATGTAGAACAAATTATTAATAAAGAAAATGCCATACTTTTTTATACATGTTAACTGTTTTTTTTTATATATCTCTATGATTTTAATGTTTTCTGTAACATATAAATCCTATCATTAAAATAATTATTTTTATATGTTGATAGATCCTATTAACTTATGCTTTATATTGTTTCTGTACATAAATAATTATACTATTTTCAATTTTCTTCTTTTATATATCTACATATATGTACACATTCCTTAAGTACTGTTGTATTATTCTGTAATTGCACAAAAAAATTACTTAATTGGTATCTATTAAATTATTATCTAATCAGGTTTTATCGATTTGTTTAAGAAATCTGGCATTTAAAAGCATACATTGAAAAAAAGGAAAGTTGGGCTCTTTATTATCGACATTTACATAATATTCTCCTTGTTACTTATACTAAGTAAATAATTACTGTGAAATTGTATAACTTTATTAAAGATAGTTGATTAGTTACTGCTTTTAAAAACAATTATAAAAATTTTTATATTTAAAAAATCATTCATCTAATGAAATACTTATGATTTTTGTGAAACTCATTTATACATTGAATTGCATCAATTTTAACTTTATTCAGCTTGTACAGCAACTAACTATATTTACTCAAGTGGAACTACAGTGTTTTATTCAAGTACACATGAAACATACTTGCTATTTTTTCTTTATTTGCTATTGTTATATTTATGCAAAGATAAAACTCATTACCAAATACTGGTGGCTGTGAGCTGCTTTCAGAATCAAAGTATCTCATTTTTTGGAGATGTTGCCTTGTTAATAATTATTCATTATACCTTAATTTTAAAAATATCTGACCGAATAATTTTTTTTTTTTTAAATCGTAGATTATCAATAAGTAACAATTTTTCTAAATAAAATTAATCCAGAATGCAAGTGTCACAATGAGAACCAGATTATCCATATACTCTGAGTGTTTACTAAGGCTTCTATTTTCAGTAATTTTTTATCTATTAAACAATTTTTTTCAAAGTTGTTACCCATCTGTTACTACAATGAGAAACAAAGTTAACAAAAAAAATTTGATTTCATGTTTTGTAACAAAACACTACAAAAATGTAGGTGTTAATAGTTCAGTATTCTAATTCTATATTAATTCTATCCAAAATACTGTCTATGAATATTTACCAATCCTCTTTAAAGAAAATCATCACCAAATCTTCATTGAACTTTCCTAAACATACTCTTACATTTAAATTATGTGTATGGTTGCCTCTAAACCATAATTCTTCTCTCAGAACTATGGATTTTAAAATGTGGATTATCTGGAAAGTTTACATCTTTCCAAATTTCATTCTTTGGAAAATTAATTTGAGCAATTGATCTCTTGTACCATTGCCTCTGATTTTTGTCCTACAATCAAGTGCTTATTTCTGATTTTCTTTCTGTGAAATGCATTCTTGATTGTAAAACTACACTCTTAATTTATTTTTTAACAGTTGTCTAAAAAGCAGAATCTAATTTATATGGAAATATTAATTGGAAGATCGAAGAAGAAGTATTAATGAATATATTTTTTTGTTTTACTTTTAATATGAAAAATTCATTTAATAGTTCCTATGTTCTATTTTTTTATGAGGACTTTATACATAACCTCAGAGGACTTTATATATTATGAATATATTGCCCTTATTTTTTATTTGCAAATTCATCAAATAATACCCATGCTTTATTTCTAATGTTTATTTTATCAATAATCACTATCAAAATAACATAAAGCTCATTAACAGTGGAGTACTCTAATCATTGACAATAAAAATTGTACAATTGTCATAATGTAATATTGCTGCCGGTGAAAACCTATCACAAATGCATGTACTAATCAATTTGACTTGTTTACTGTATTCCAATGGCCAGGATAAAAAGGTCATGGCAGCAGAGTGCACCAGTATCCAGATCTAGCAGGTTACAGGTATAAGGGGAACTAACCATCAACACCTGTGGATGTTAGGAAAGGAAGGTGAAATAATGTTCAATTATTATTGTAACAATATTAATTATTAATATTCCAGAATATTATTTTTTATCAAGTAGAGACATTCTATTAAGGTCTGGAAGAGGGATACAATAGGGAATCTGGTGGCTTTTGTTTGACAAAGGTTGTTATATCTAGTAAACCAATGAGGTCAAGATTTGTTTAAACTGTGAATTTATTCATGCTCATCTAAGATATTTCTCTGGATTAGTTTAATTGATAATATATACAATACTTTGGTACTTACAGAGTTACACAATTTCATTTATACTGGATAATAATGATTTATCTGGTCCTGGTCGAAATGTTATGACTTGATGAGCTTCATATATTTTCCAGGGGGTGAGTGGGTTCCTGTTAGTTGTTGCCAGAGCCCGCAACTGTTTTCCTTTCCGCTATTTTCTTGCTGCTAGGAAACTAAGAGCCCCTTAGTATACTAAAATTCTCTTACAGACGAGCTATTTCTGCTTTGATTTGTCTCATGATAGACCTAACATCGCGTATGTACTAGGAGTAGCATCTAGAGAATCCAATGGCTGTATATTGGGTTAGAATGTCCCCGCATCTTGCGGTAATTGAAAGATGCACATGATGCTGGAATAATTTACCATCTTGATTATAAAATGAGAGTTTTGGAAGGATACAATGATGCAGACAAAATAAAAAGGTCAACCTCAGGAGTAGTGCGCTTGGTACTCTGTTCGTTTCATCTCGTGGTTAGGTCAGCGCCCAAGATCTCTGGCAATATCGACTACAGAGGCTGGATTATTTGCAGCTAGTGAAGTTAAGTTAAAGGAAATTGAAAACGACTATTAATGTTTATTGCATTATATAATTAAGTTAATAATGCATATGAGAGCGGAGTGGCTTAGTGAACAAGGGCGCTGTGCTACTAACATCAGCTGGCTTCGAATACGGCCGCGGCATATAACTATTTATTTATTCTGCCGTGAGTCAGCCCCGTGGGTTCTGGAGCTCTCTGAGGTAGATCCACTGATCTCATAAAGTGTGCGTATGTACCCTCATTCGAAAAAAATTGGTGATTGGACATAAATATCCAGTGTTCACGTAAACATTTGGAGCTCTTTCTGTGGACTTGATTCCAATGTGGCTAAAACTGAGTGAAAGATGAATTTATGCTTTTCCATTCCATATCTTTGCATTTTAGATTTAATGCCTTTATAAAGAAGAAAAAGTAGTTCCAAACAATGAAAAACTATTTGAATAGATAATACCTCCTGTTTTAGTTGGTCTGTTTGGTGCTATTTCTAGTAATCTATAGAGTCTTAAACAAATCCTGAGTATCGTATAGATGGCAGTTTCAGGATTTTCGATTTTTGCGAGTTTCGGAAAAATCGATTAATATTTTATTGAATAAGGAACGAACATGATGAGTTGATGTGGATTTTATTCCATTCAAAATTAACGAAATTTTTTTTTAAATGCTACTTACAACTGTACATTATAATACATAAATCTGATCTAAATCAAATTGGTGTGTTACTGGCGTGTAGAGAAACTACCCATTGGTAGTACAACGAAATATTATTTTGATTTTTAACGAAGCATAATTTTAACATTCAATAGACACACATCAAAATTAATCTCAAATACTAAAGTAACCTACCCCTCTATATTT
Organism: Halyomorpha halys; assembly: GCF_000696795.3. Lineage (NCBI taxonomy): Eukaryota > Metazoa > Arthropoda > Insecta > Hemiptera > Pentatomidae > Halyomorpha > Halyomorpha halys. Next base: position 61,856 of record NW_027113754.1, on the reverse strand, counting down.
TTGGCACTTCTTCCTTATTTATTCAGATTTTTAATTTTACTCTCGAAGAGAAATTAATAGCACATCATGAACGATTTTGCAGCACTTAATGTACTCTCTCAACTTGGGTCACCCTTATACCTCTTTCCATATCAAGAACGACTCGTTATCGATTACTTTAGACTTGGTGTTGTTTAATCGTGTCAAAAGTATTTATGTGATGATTATTTGTTTAAAATTTGTAATAGAGATTTATTGCAATTGACCTGATTGCTAGTAGTCACAGTAAACAGTAATTTGAAAACATTTTTTTTTTTTACATTATTTTGGCAAGTAAAGACAATGCCTCAATTAAAATTGACGCCAGAAGAAATTGCCAGGCAATTTCAGCTACCTGAAAGAAAATCTAAAATTGCTACCTTATTGAAGAAAGATGGGCAAATGTATTGTATATGTGGATCTCCAGATTCTTCAAGTTTTATGATAGGGTGTGATCTTTGTGACCAATGGTATCATGGTGATTGTATTGGAATAACACAGAAAGATTCAAAAAATATAAAACGTTACTACTGTGAAAGATGTCAAGAAGAGGATCCTACACTTAAAACTGTTTATAAAACACCTAAAGTATCAGATATTGATTTGAAACGAGATATTCAGATTAAAGGAAGAACACGGAAAGATGAAACTGTTGATCCTGTGTACATACCCCCAAAGAAGGCTAAAATTAGTTCTACAAAAACAGCTTGTGGGTCTTGTATTAATTGCCGCAAAACTTCAAACTGTGGTAGCTGTCATATTTGCAAAGAAAGAAAAAAAAGTGGTTCTAGGAGAGTTAAAGATAAATGTGTCAACAGAGTGTGTTTGAAACTAAAACCTTCTGCTAAAAGACATGAGTATGAAGATTCAAGTTCTGATGGAGAACAAAATATAGCAGTTGGAGGCTCTGTTAAACCAGGAATGCAGTGCTATGGCCCAGGATGTGTTGAAACTGCTCTCCCAAATAGCAAATACTGCAGCGATAAATGTGGCATTAAACTTGCTACAAATAGGGTTTTTCAAGTTTTACCCCAGAGGTTGCAAGAATGGTCTATGTCATCCTGTTATGCAGAAAATGTTAATAAGAAGGATCTTGAAACAGTTCGAAGAAAACAAATTGAAGCGCGTGCTGCTTTACATGAACTAGATAAGCGATATCAGCAACTTGAAATGATAATTGCAAAGGGGAAAGAGCTCGAACCATGCTTCAAAGTTGACACAGAACCAAATAAAAAGTCTGGTAATAAAAGAATAAATTTTCAAGGTAAGAAAGAGAATGAAAGGGAAGAGGAAGCCAGTGTTTATTGTGTTACTTGTGGACACGAAATTCATACCAGTTCAGCTATAAAACACATGGAAAAGTGCTTTAGCAAGTATGAAAGTCAAGCATCTTTTGGTTCCATGTATAAGACCAGGATTGAGGGTAACAATATGTTCTGTGATTTTTATAATCCTTTAAGTAAGACCTACTGTAAGCGTTTAAGAGTTTTATGCCCTGAACATACTAAGGATCCGATAATTGGAAGCAATGAGGCTTGTGGATGCCCCATAGTTAAAGATGTTTTTGAGGTTACTAATGAGCTATGTACATATCCTAAGAAATTTTGTTATAAACATCACTGTTGGGAAAAACTAAGGCGTGCTGAAATAGACATGGAAAGAGTTCGACAGTGGCTTAAAGTTGATGAATTATTTGAACAGGAAAGATTAATTCGTCAGAAAATGGTGCAGAGAGCTGGTGTACTTGCTTTGATGCTGCATTCTACCTACGATCACGAGGCGATGGAAAAAATGACTTCAGCTCAAGAAGAAGAAAGATTAGCACAATTAGAAAAAACTTTGCGTGAAAACTATGATAAGGAGCAGTTTGAAAATATAAAATGTACCAAGGAAAACAAGAAATTTTTTAAATCTTTGAAAAAGGCAATGACTACATCATAATGTTTTTGTGTAAAAAATTTTTCCTCTTATCTATATTATTATCTTTTTTTTTAAATAATTAAATTCTAGTTACTTTGAATGTATATTTTTTATTTATCAGATTGTTGATTGTACATAATGAATCAAGTGATATTGTTGTAATAATTACAATTATTCTTAAATCTTCTGTGTAAAAAAGAAAAATCAAAATATATATTAATTTCATTTTCATAGTTGGATAATATTTTTATTTTGTACTTTTCTATCCTATAAAAACTATAAGTCTAGGTAGT
>NW_027113754.1:57548-59575 GCF_000696795.3 Halyomorpha halys | reverse complement strand
GAATTTTTGAAGATGGGACAAAGGCAATTAGCCGGCATTTAAAGAATTTTAAAGGAAAAAATGAAAACAAAATAAGGAATCCTTGAAAATGACCTAAGTGGTCGAAACGTCGGAAGTCAAAAAGAATAAAGTTGAGAGAAAAAGGATCAAAATTGTTTTAAAGAAATTAAATATTTATTTCGATGATAAATTTCTCATTTAAGTACCGATTTATAGTTGGCAAAAAGTATTATTTGCGAAAATGTGAATAACCAGTGGTACACTGTGGATCAAAACTTCCATAGTGGTTATCACGACATGAGTTAAGGTGGCTCAAAGATCGGACTTGGCAAAGCTCTTATCAAAGTAAGTAGATTTTTACTGCGGGTTGTGGCATCTGAGGCGCCATAATTTTTTTTTTAGTTCCAGCCAAGGGTATTGGAGCCCAAGTACTTCCATAAAGTTAACTTCAAAGAGATCTTTCCTGCCAGAAACACCGAACATTTGAAATATTGCTGTTTTTCCAAGTTTTTCTGTAGTGATAAGTAAAATATTAAAACTTTACTAATACAAGTATAATGTTTTCATACGTATTACTATTTTAAATTATTATGTAGGACCATTCTTTGAACAGGAAGCCTGAAAAGTGCAATATACACATAAATACAGTATTCATGGTCACTGAGAATTAGTACTTTAATCCCCCGCTGGAGCTTTAGCGCACTTACTCAGCCTCCTCTGGATCATTAACAGTGACACGGTAAGATGGACGCGCTGGGATCTCAAAGAGCCCTATTCTACCTGGGGATCCTCAGGTCAATAGTGTAAATACTGTATATAACAGTGTAAATGTGACTAGTGATTATTTTTTTTTCTTTATCAAATATGTAGTTTGATTCATTTAATTTATTCTTTTATTTATATATATTTAGAGAGATTTTATATATTTTTATGGAAATCCTTTTTTTTATTTATTTTTATTCTTATTTTCCTAATATAATAGCTATTCCTAGTAATCTATAGAGTCTTAAACAACTCCTGAGTATCATATAGATGGGGAGTTTCAGGATTTTCGACTTTTGCGAGTTTAAGAAAAATCTATTAACATTTTATTGTATAAGGAACGAACACGATGAGTTGATGTGGGTTTTATTTAATTCAAAATTGACGAAATATTATTTTGATTTTTTACGAAGCATATTAACATTCAATAGTTTTTTTTTAATTTTATTTGACTTTAATTTGAGAGTGGGAAATATCAAAATTTATCTCAAATACTAAAGTGACCTCCCCCTCTATATTTTAGGCACTTCTTCCTTATTTATTCAGATTTTTAATTTTACTCTCGAAGAGAAATTAATAACACATCATGAACGATTTTTTCTACACTTAATGTACTCTCTTAACTTGGCTCACCCTTGTACCTCTTTCCATATCAACTCGTTATCGATTATTTTGGACTTGGTGTTGTTTAATCGTGTCAACAGTATTTATGTGATGATTATTTGTTTAAAATTTGTAATAGAGATTTATTACTTGCCAGTAGTCACAGTAAAAATTGACGCCAGAAGAAATTGCCAGGCAATTTCAGCTACCTGAAAGAAAATTTAAAATTGCTACCTTATTGAAGAAAGATGGGCAAATGTATTGTGGATCTCCAGATTCTTCAAGTTTTATGATAGGGTGTGATCTTTGTGACCAATGGTATCATGGTGATTGTATTGGAATAACACAGAAAGATTCAAAAAATATAAAACGTTACTACTGTGAAAGATGTCAAGAAGAGGATCCTACACTTAAAACTGTTTATAAAACACCTAAAGTATCAGATATTGATTTGAAACGAGATATTCAGATTAAAGGAAGAACACGGAAAGATGAAACTGTTGATCCTGTGTACATACCCCCAAAGAAGGCTAAAATTAGTTCTACAAAAACAGCTTGTGGGTCTTGTATTAATTGCCGCAAAACTTCAAACTGTGGTAGCTGTCATATTTGCAAAGAAAGAAAAAAAAGTGGTTCTAGGAGAGTTAAAGATAAATGTGTCA
>NW_027113754.1:43629-55733 GCF_000696795.3 Halyomorpha halys | reverse complement strand
AATTTTATTGATAGATATAAGGAGAAAAAAGAATTTAGTGAGCAGTTGGAATGTGATGGTGATATTGACTACTATGGAAATATTACTGATTGTGAAAACTGTAGCAGCCACTATGTCCTGTAACCTAACATTAGCTGTTGTAGTATCAGAATGTACTTGGTAGAAATACTATGAACTAAGAGCCCATCCACAACAAATTTACTGTCTGTATCACCATCTCAATGCCACTTAAGCTTAATGGTAAGTTTATTTAAGTAAATAGTTTTTGTGTCAGATATTTTTTATTGGGAGGCATAACTTCTATGGTAATTTGAAGTAAGTAGAGCGAATTAACTTAAAATTACCACAGATAGTTACTCTGTTACTCTACCTCCAAAATGGATTTTAAATAAGCTAAGCCCCATTTATTCAATTTTAGATCATCTGATTTTTTTGTTCTATTATAGAGCAACAATGTGTCACAGCAATCACTAAAGAATTAAACTACATTTTTTACTCTGCTCTTGGTCAATTAAAACACTTTTTATAGGTCAAATAGTATAGAAATAGTAGTTTAGTAACATTATTTGGTGAGTCTTGGGTTTAGCATTGGGCATTAATGTACTTTTTCTTAATCAAGGATTTTATAAAAAGGTGATGTTAGCGCCTGTGCTCAAATATGAATTCCTCCCCTCTCCTCCAACTCTTTGTATGATCAGATATATAGGGTTAAAGGCTAAATGTGCTCCCACAGGATTCTCTAAGATTGAGCCAAGCCATGGCTGATATGAAAGTGATAGCCATAATGTAAAATAAATTTCCTGCCACACTGCTAGACTGGATCTCCTCAAGCCAATAGTTTAAATACTAGTGCTCTGATGAAGTTTGTATTTTTAAAATGAAAAAAATCATTATTCAGGTATAAAAGAGGAGATTTTATGATTCATTCTCTTTCATTAGCATGTTCTTCATATTGTGATTTGTCTTGTCATTAAATTTAACTACTTAATATTTAAGGTAAAATTTCCAAAAAATTTAGATATCCTGATTTTACTGTTATTATTACTCCTTTAGTTAGGTGATATCTGTTTGTTCAAAAGAGATAAATAAACCCCTAACATATTTTCTCAGTGGATACTAGGGTCTTTCTAACTTTTTGCATTTTGTACAGGTTCATTTTGAAGTTCCCACCACTGGAATTCATTTAGTGTAGTATACCTTTTTTAATGTCATTCCAACTCCATTTGTTTTTATCATTGGATTTGAAATAAAAATTGATTATGGTTATTCTCCGTAAATCCTCACAAAATGGAAACTTCACCCCCAAGGTAGGCGCTTAAGTGCGATATGCGCAAGGTATGCAGGTCGTGAAGGGGATGACAAGCCTTACCTGCATTTGCTGTAAGTCCTTGCAGGATGGAAACTCTCCTCTGTAAGGTATTTGCTTGCGCGTGAAAGATAGCCTGTTCTAGAGTTATTCCCTGTAGATCTTGATGAAAGTACTGAGCTAGTTGTTGTTGTTGTCTGGGGCTTAAGGGCGTAAAACCCTGAGGTCATCAACGCCCAACTGAGCTAGTAATAAGGAGGAGAAGTCCCAGAGAAGAAAGAGTAAATTATTAAACATAAAAAATATTATAAAACATTTTGATCTTTCCAAAAAAAGCGATCCACTAATGTGCATTTACACTCTATGCTTCCTACGGATGCGTATCTCTGATAGTTACTTTTGGATTTGTCGAGTTTCGTTCTCCTGACGCAAGGGGTGGGTGAATTTATCCTATAAATTCAATATATTCTAACTAGAATAGGAGAGTCAAATTTTAATTCCATGGGACCTCTGCGAAATGAAAGTCAACCTACTCTGGCCGAAATCGAACCTGCACCACCGCAGACATGAGATTGCTCAGGTGACGCCTAAACTCTCCCTAAAAGCATAACGGCCTTGAGACAACCAAAGTTGCTGACGGATTCTTTTCAGTGGATGTGGGGCCATATAAACCTGCAGCATTCTTTAAAGGTGAGTTTTCTGTTCCGAAGGAACCTCCGCCATAAGTGCTTATTTTGTGAACTAATACCGTTTGGAATGTATAAATAAAAGCATAACATTCTATGATTCGTACAATAAATCATCTATAGATATTTTCTAATCTTTCATCTCAAAACTAACTGAGCAGCCCATATTCCAGCCTTTTTGAGTCTTGAAAGCACAGCGGAGCCATTCTACCGCATTGTTTTAGTGAGGAGTACAAGGATGTGTTTAAGTAAATTTTTACTCAGTTTTAAAAGTGCATTTGACAGTTTTACGACATTCCTAGTTCTCTATCTATCTAGGTATTGGTTTATTATAAAAGAGTAAAATTTATCCGTTTCGGGAAGTCAGTTTTTTTTCGTAACGCTTTAAACTTAGACCCGTTTTTGATCGCTCGTTTACGATCTAACCAATTGCTTTCACCCGCCACAATTTCTTTTTGTTTATTACTTTTATAATTGGATCATTTCTTAGAGTATGAAATATGGAGGTTACTTCTGTTGGTAATGAAGAAATTCAACTAGCTGGCAACCTGAAGTACGTTCAATTTAAGTCTGATTTGAAGAATTTAATAGAAAGGGAAATTCTATCTGATGGGTGAGTATTATATTTATTCTTAATTCTTGCAGCTATTCTTTATCTCATTTTTTTTCTTAAAAGCATTCATCATTCCCACTTTTTTTCTACAAAAACTAATTCATTTTCAGGTGGCAATTCTCAGCTGAAACATTTGAGAAAATTTTTCCCAAGAAAAGGTACTTACCCAGTTTCCAGAAGGCATTTCATGATGCTATTATGACTGGTTTTGAAGAAAGTTTAGATGAAATGTTAGGTGATGTTTTGCCAAAACAGTGGGATATTTTATACCAAGAAAAAAATGACAGTAATGATCGGTAAGATTTATTTTATAGTATCCATGCTCTTCCCTTAGATCTCCTGGTTTCAGTTTGTTTAGAGCTCAGATCTGATAAGTAAATGGCTATTGAATGTGGCCAATATATTAAGAAGTATTTTATTTCTTTTTACGTAAAAGTTTGTGAACCTCTGTAATCGTTAATTGACTTTTATTGTCATTTAAACTTATCTGTTGATGCAAGTTTGCCACATAAACCTTTCAATAAGTCTGAAATAGTTGTGTATTAATAAACTTATAAATTATTTTAATATTTTATTTTAGAAGTTGGTACCAGGACGGGATGATGTAGCAGGGTGGTCAGTGAAAAACTATTTTGTGTAATTTATTATTCATTTTGCTCCAATGTTTTGGCCTTCATTATCTTTCTTCATTAGGAATAGGAAACCAATAAAGTGTGAGAACATGGGAATACAGAACTTGAAAGGGATGAAGATTGATCCCCAGAGACCACCTTCTCACTCTAGCTAGAATTGATGGAACCTGTTGGATAATATCCCATATGCCATTAGTGGCAAGGTAGTGGGAAATAAAAACCTGTATGTCAGAAATGGGTAAGGGGAAAAAGAGTGAGATATGGGAATGGATAGTATTAATTTATGTTTTTTTTTATGAATTGAAAACTCGGAAACATCTGGAGGCCAAGTTTTGTTTGTCAGTTTTTGGTTTATAAGAAGGGATTCAACACATTTTCTAAGAGGAGTGGTTTGACATAATTAGGAGGCTGTAGCTATCACAGAATTACTATTAAAGTAAAGTGTATGTTTTTAGGATGATGTGTTTTACAATTACATTCCATTTTTACGACTATAATTTTTAAACAAAATATAAAACTTATAATTATTAAATTTTGTTTGTACTGTTGATGTTTAAATATCGTTATTGTTATATATCTGTCTTCCAATTAGATTATTTAGTATGTTGGTTGATGTAACCTGTATTTCTACATTTACTTAATATACCTCTAATTTTATTTAATTACAATTCTATTTTAATTTAATTGTAAGTAATTATTATTTACATTTTATTCATCCTTCTATTTATATATTTTATATAGTTAAAATTTGAATTTGAATATAAACGTTGTTATGGTTGTTCATGTTTTTTTTAGTGGAATTCATTTTTAATTTATAATAACAATCAAACAAATTAAGAGGAGGATATAGTATATAATGAGGTGTTGATACTTGACTGTAGTTAAATATGTGGAGAAAATGTTCGGGGTGCAGTCAGTAAATAAACAAAAATTGACCTGAATTTCAGGTAGAAACATCGGCACGAATAAATATTTTTTTGTTTATTTTCTGACCCCACCCCACAACCATATATTTTATAACTTTCTTACCAATCTGAATAATTCGTTAATTCTTATTATTATAATCATCATATGTCAATTCTGAGTTTTTAGAAATTTAAATGATAGTGCTGCTTGAAACACATTTTAAATCTTTACTTAAGCTTGTTTAATATTTGGAATGTAATGGTTTCATTTGAGGTATCTTAAAAGATTTGTTTCTTTAAAACACTGTTCTTTAAAGTTTAAAGATCTGTAGGACACAACACACTGTCTTTACTATCGATAGTAGTCCAATTTGGCTGCTCAAGCTCTTGGGGGGCATTTAGGTGGCTTAGGATTCATTATAGAATAAATATAGTTCTTATAGAATAAATATTATTCTTATAGATTAAATTAATTATGTACATTTCAAAATAATTTTTATTTTTTATAATATTGCAAAGGCATATTCATTTTATATTTATATTTAGTCTTGCAATTCACTTTATGTTAATCTTACACATTAAAATTTTTCCGATGTTTCTGTTTCAATCATTTAAAAATTAATTGTGTCTAACAGGAGTATATTTAAATAGTATATCATTTAAAAAAATAATATACTTATAGTTTGTTAAATTGTATCCATTTTCATAATGGTTGATCTTTTATATTTGGATTTTTTTTTTTTTTATTATTTAATTAAAGTGATATTTTGAAAGTATCAATGATATTAATTGGAAATATCTGAGCTTATCAACTATTAATTGAGTCCATTTTTAATAAATTCAGAGCGAATGTTTAAGTTTTATGAATTCCTAATAGTGAATATAAAAATACTTATATTCTTCTTATTATTTTTCGACTATCTTTAATTATAATATTTTATTTTTATGTTTATATTATGTTTTACTGATTTTCTTTTCTTCTTTTATTTTTTTTTTGTAGGAAGAATACTTCTCGAACAACTTACAGTAAAATGGCATTATACGATTTGAAATTAAAACAAAAATCTGCTTTGATATCTGTAATAGAATTAAAACTAAAAAAAATTGAAGAAATCAAACAAAGTATTTATATTAAGAAATTAGAAGTAATAAAGAAATCATCTGAGATACAGGCTATAAAACAAAAATGGAAAAAAAATTGTGGAATGTTAGAAGACTTGAAGAAAATGAGTTTTTAATTTCAATTAGCAATGTATAGATTTATTCACCTATATATATTGTATTATACTAACCCTATGATGTGGAATTATACTGCAAATTAATTTTATAAAAACTGAAGTATAGTTTTATATTGTGTATATTATAAACAGTGCTAAGTTCTATCATTTTTCCATCAGTTATCTGAAATCTTAGTTTCTAGTTTAATTCTTAAAGTGACGCATGACTTAAACTTTAGAATATTGCTAACTATCCTCTATCACATTAATATATTAATATCTGGTGCCTTATGCATAAGGATGTCATGATAGTTTAATTAAAGTTGTATTAAAAAATCAAGTATGAAATAAAAAAAAAATTTAAAGTAATTATTAAAAATTGTATTGGTTTGATTATAATTATTCTTCCATATTATTTGCTTACATGGTTTTTATCATTTTATTAATCAAAAAATAAATCACACTTACAGTGCCTTTAATTTTGTTAAATATTTGTCTATTATCAAAGACAATAGAGCTATTAATAATTTACATTACAACTTTTTTCATTAATAGTGGATTTTTTTGTTACAAAACAAACATATGAGCATATTTAACTTTCAATGTTTGTATCATTGTATACATTAATTGGATTTAAGATTATGTGACTAATTTTCTTCTATTTTATAATTGTGTTAAAACCCCATTTGGTTCCTTTATTAATTTTAATTTTTTTGCAATTTTTAGTAATTAATTTTCCAGCTAATTTAGTTTACAGCTTTGAGTAGTTTTTTAGTTCAATAGAGAACTTATCAGACATAAGCCTTTTTCACACTGGGAAAATTGTAGGGGACACAATGCATACTTTCTTGTGTTGCCCTTCAATTTGAGTCGCCTGAGTCCTCTTGATAGTCAGGTGGCTTATTACCATACATTGAGGATACTCTCAGTTCTCTTGCTTTTTTCTCGTGGATAGGAGGATGTAATAACTAACTTTGACTTTACATTAGCCTGAATAACTTAGTTGAATTTTACAACCTTATCAGTACAGATTAAACTTATAGTATTTAATTTTTACCTTACAGTTATTGGGGTGTAATGGCTACTAAATTTGTTTATGTATCAAATAAACCTGTATTACATGTAACATAAATTGAGGGTTAGACAACCATACCAGAACAATTTAAAACATTTAAGGCTAGTGGTATTGAGTATTATGTCCAGAACTTGTATTAACTTCAATTTATTTTAAAGTAAATCCCAACACAACAGTTATGGAACTCATTTTTAATATTGTAATTTGTGATAAGGAGTGGAGCTTTGTCGGAAATGTTTGAAACTTTGGTTACTTAAACAACTATTTTGAGGCATTTTATGGAGCAGTTAGCAGTGCAGTAATTTCATTTCATTTATTTTAAAAGGTGAATTGAAAAAATCTTCCATTTATAAATTTAGTCTCATTTATACTTTTGTTGACTGTAATAAGTTATTATTATGATTGTCTGGATACATGGTCCTTGACTTGACTTTGTTTACTGAGGTCATACAATTTCCTAATGTTTTTAGAGTTTTTACAAATTAACTTCAGTTAACAGGACAATCTATGGAGTGCCTCATACACATCATAAAAAAAAAAAATTTTTGTCAGATGTGCCATGTTGTTAAAAAAATTAACAATTCATTAATCTTTTAAAAGTATTTTATAATCTGTATATAATTTATTTGAAAAATAACTTTTGTCATCCTTACTACTAACCTTAGGAAGGCTTTGCACTCATGGGGAAATGAAGAAAAATATATGCCCTCAGAGTCGAAAATTTTTGCTCACAATTTACGTTTCTGGCATCAAGATGTTTGACTTTCTATCTGTTGTCAAATTTGTATTAGATGTTTATCAAATTCCGCCGCTACTTTCGCTTACACATGCGTGAACGTATTATTTAACACGTTTACTCTATCTTATATTTAAAAAACCGCTTGTCTACTATGGCCCATATTTGGAAGTCTGTGGGTATTTCGAGTAAAATGGACTTATGATCAATTCCATCAAAGACCGTTAGCAACTTTATCATTTGTTCTATGGTACACCTCTATTCCAAAAACGACTCGTCCGATTTAGCCTAAATCAAGATTGGCATTTGAATGACTTAGTGTCGAATTACATCAAATTTGGCTAACGCAAATTTATTTTCCTTAACGCACCTGGTCCGATTTACGTGATGTAGCTTAAAGTTGGACGATAGTTCGGGTTTCGTGTGGACATGGTCTAGCATAAAGTTCATCAACTAATTTCGCATCAAAAAATAATTTCTTGAATACACCTATGAAACATTTGAGTCGTTCCGTCAATTTTATTCTCAAGGGACTAGTCACTAACCTTGAAATGTAAGTTATTATGTTCCTTATAGAAATATACACACAAAGGGTAATTTAAAGAAAGATGAGCCGATATGAAAGACTCTTATATATAAAAGAGATATGAAAGAAAATTTATAAGTATATTTCTACAAGCAATTGATGCTATTTTCATGAATAAGAAAAGGATGTATTTTTGCAATATTTTGTAAAATGTATTTATTTATTTTTTGGCTTTCATCCACTGTGATCTGTATAAAACTAGTTACATGAAAGTTTAAATGCAATGCTTGTTTATTGAAAGGGAATCTGTACAGTCCCATTTCATCTGGATTTTTTTTTTTTTTTTTTAACAAATCTTGTAAATCTAATAATGAATTTACAATATATAGTTCGGAAGGAAATATTACTTCTTTTTCTAATTTGTAGGATGAAAACACTGGTTTTTTTTTTCATACCAACTAAGAGATAAATCTTTAACGTACGCCAGATTTTTAGCCAGAGGGCTTCGGTAAAAGGAATTTTAAATGAGATTTTTTACTTTGAGAAATAACTAAAGCAGTTGATTCATGGTGATGATGATGACAACTTTTAATAACATCGTGTAAACTAATATTTGTTGTACTGTTAGGATTAGCTTGATAGTAGTATAATCAACCGTCCGCGAATGTGCGATTAACTTGTTCGACTGGTATCTTTTACATGGAATCTCTACTTTATCTTCTCATATGACTAACGCGAAGAAACTGAGTAGGAATCAGAGATAATTGGCTGAGGCTAGCGACACATATCGAACTGATGATGTAATATCTTTTAAATATGTAGATATTTTGAAGAATAACTATGAGATATGATTAGAAAATTCTTTAATTAAAAAATTATGACATTTAAGTTATTTTTTTGTAATTAATTATTTTTTAATACTTGTCTAACGTGGTATTGGTTAATAATATTTCACCCATAATAAAATTATGAAATTCGCACGGCAATTCAAAGTAACATCTTAATTAAACGATTTATAAAATATTTTCGGTCTTTCAGAGCAAGCTCGACTTTTTTTGAATTTTCAATCACAATGGGACATATTCAACTTGCTAACCGTCACATAGAATAAGAATATTGCTAGTATCCAACATATTGTTCCTGCCCTCTATGCTTGGTCTTTTAAATTGTTTGGTACAAGTAATAATGGACTTGAAACAATCATGGAACTTCAAATGTATAGTTAAATAAATGTATCTGAATATTGGCTGAGAGCTTGAGAGCTATAATTTTAACTGACCTTGAGCGGTATAATTATGATAACGTAAGTACTCTTATATAAGTAGCGTTTACTATGGGGTGATGCATTTTACGTCCATAAAAGAATTCTTAGCTATTGTATATATGTAGAGTTGGCCTTAAAATATACCAAGCTTCATTCTGAAAAGTGTTAAGGTCAAATAATTAGTTACTTTTAAAGAACTGGGTGCAATCCTAGCCTGGTCTGTCATTCCACAGTAGTGGGAGAAAGTGGAATAAGTGGGGGGAGGTCATTTACTACATAATGGGAACTGAAATTGATAACTGATTTCTTTTATCTTGGGTGAGTTTGGATATTTCAGTTATTGATTGTGGTATTTTATCTTAAGTTTCTTTCTAAATTCTTTTACATTTTACCGTTGTTAATTTTAACTTATAATCCTCATATTATTTCCACTTTTATTTTTTTTATCTTTAAGTTTTAATGTTAGCTGAAATTATTGAATATTAGTAATAATAATATCTGCTGGAAGACCCTTAATTTTTTTGATGATAATAAATAAAAACTAAAAAAAAAATAATGAGTAATAGCTAATTTAGCAACAACATTTATATAGATTTACTCAACTTCTAGTATATTAACTACTACTAATTTCATTTTAATATTTTGTTTACATTCCAGAATGCAGTGTCATTAAGAGAATGGTTCATGAAGATTTAATATTAATAAATACTTTCATATATCTTATTTATGGTATCTAAAATACCATAAAATTTTTCAGTATTAAATATGTTGTCAAATTTTTCAACTTCTGATTACTTCTTATTTTAACAGATAAAGGTGGCATATGCGAAAGCATAAATGCAGAATGTAATGTGATACAATTAATATTGAATGTGGCTTTTCCAGTTAAAGCTGTTACTAAAATTTTTATATTATCCATTCGAATAGCATTTTTATTATTGTAATACACCAATAAATGTTGAATTGCTTTAATTAATCAGGTTTTCCGAATACCAGTTCAGGCTAGAATAATTTCATAAGTTGGCGAAGAATTTCTTTTAAAATGATCTAGAATATTCAACATTTTTGTTCATCATTTAAAATGTTCTTCAAATCTCGACGCTACTCATTTCATCCAAGAAGAATTGGAAATATCTTGATTTTTTCCAATATTAATTTTATTCTTTCAATTCTTAAACTTCCAAAACATTTGCTTCTAGATCATTATCGTACACATTTTCTTTATCACACTTGCTTTGGACATTCTATACTTAAATTACTTTTATAAAATTTGTATAATGTTGTGATCTCCTTTATACATCAATACAGCATTAGTGAGAAATGTCCTTAAATTATTTCTCCTATTTTGGAGTCGTCCTTATCAATGAATAAATTGTGGCTTAACTAACATTTTATGGAATATTTCTTACTCAATTTCATAACTCTACGTTTTGTCATGTTTAAATTTAGAAACTAAGGAAACATTATGCATTATTAATATTATTAATAAAGAATTCTATGCTAATTTTTTTTTAAATATATCGTATTTTTCAAAATTTAATGTACAGTTTTGCAGTTATACAGTATAAAGTAATCTCCATGATGAATAGTGTTAGAAGTTAACTAAAGATAATTCATTTATTTTGTTTCCTTTATTATAATTTGTGATAAAGTATGTGGCTAATTAGCTTAACAAATGATGATTTTTAAGGCATTAAATTATTCAGACTGGTTGAAATGTTTTTCATTTATCTAAATGTCTCAACCTCCCTGACAATCATGTAAAGCTATGTACCTATATTAACCCTTTACACTCCTCACTGATAATGCAACATTTCATGTGAAATATGAACTTTAAATCTGTTGTTATTACTATAGCAGCATTAGTTGTTCTGTATATTTGATTATTTTTTTAATAAAGTAGTGAGTGTTTAAATTTCTGATTAATTTAGTGCTAGAGTTCTTGGTGTACTAATGAAATTAATTTTTTGAAAGTAATTTATTGTTACTTTGAAATTAATTTTTGAAAGTAATTTATTATTACTTTGAAATTAATTTTTTGACTGTAAAATTATTTTTATTTAAGTTTCTAGTAAAATTACTTCAAAATATTTCTGTTATTAATTCTCATGGTATATGTATATTCTCATGGTATATTATCTTAATTATAAATTATGCTATTATAATTTATTTGCTACTAAATGTAACATACATGTTTCAGTATGTTGTTCTATTCACACATCTAATCTAATCATATCTTGCATTACATATCTTTATATGATTTATAATGCAATACATTATAATAATACATTTATGAATAATTTGAGATCAACCTTTTTCAATACAAATTTTAACAAAGAAAAATACCTATATAGCTCAAGTAATATTCATTTGTTAATAAAAGTGAAAGACCTTTTTTTTTTCTTTTTTTTAACTTTTCATGATTGGTAGGGTTGATAATTAAATTGTAGAATTATCCTCTTCCATTGTTTTCACTTTTTGTTATTTTCACAGAAGGTGTATCCAACTGTTTCATATTTATAAAAACAATTAAGAAAACATTTAAACATGTAAATGTATAAAATAATGTTTATAAACCCCTATAATACTTTGTATTCTTAGAAAAGAAGTATTAGCTTTTCATTTATTTGTTCAAATATATTTGTCAAGTGATTATTCAGGATAACTTTTGTTGAAGCAGAAAAATAAAATTTTATTACCTGTGAGAAACTAAGTATAAATAAATGGAAAATATCAGTTCAATTAACTCCTCAAGAGCTGTTGTGAAGCAATTTATAAAACTGAAGTTATTTTTTAAAAAGAAAAAATGCTACTGAAAATTCTTGATGAAATCCTAAATAGGCTCAATTGTTATCAAACATACTTCAGTACCACTATATTGTGTAGGGGAGGGGGACAGGTCACAAGGATAAGGGACTATGTATAAATAAAAATTTGTACTAAAACAAAATTATTACCATATAATTAGTGAAGTTAAACTATAAGAATAGATATTGAAAAATAAAATGATGAACTGTATGGATGTATCTATTGCTTTTTAATAATTTCAAGAAGTTCTAAATTTAACTTCTAGATATGAATCATTATTAGCTTTTTTCTTGAGATACTTAATAAAACCAACTAGTTGAAACCAGTTATTATATA
>NW_027113754.1:39989-43524 GCF_000696795.3 Halyomorpha halys | reverse complement strand
TATTAGTCTTTAGAAAACTTCTTTTTTCTATTCTGGATTTTCTTTTTAGAAAGTCTGATAAGTCAATTTATTGAAATATTCTTCTTCTGTTAAACTTTAATGCCTTGTGTTTATTATCTGTTTGTTTTATTCTTGATCCAATGAATAATATATAGGGACTTAATAAAAGTTGTTTATGTTTGCATGATTGTTCAGTGACACACCCATGCTGGTTGGGCAGTTAGTTTAGACTGATAATGATAACAGTTGATTGATTCTATCATGTCAGAAGTTGTGTTTTTAAAAATATAGTTAATCCTTTATTTCATTACTTTTATTGTTTTCTTATTTTGGTTTCGATACATTTCAATAGTTTTTAACAATCATATTTGTTTATCGAACTATGTTTTAATGTTCTCAGAAATTTTAAATGTCCTCATGAAGTTTACTCCTGTTTTACGAAAGAGGTTTTTACAGTATGTTTAGTATGAAATTTTACAACTCAGGTTTACCATGAAATTAAGTTAGTAGGAGCTGATTCTGGCTGGCCTTTCAATTGGTACTTTAGTTTGTTTTAAATGATTCTATTGTTTATTTCTTGTTAAGTCAATTTATTTTTTGGAAACCTTGTTGGACTGGTGTTTATTAAGATAATTTTTGCTTTAATACTATATTTGATTACTCCAAAAGAAGAATATTTTGAAAATCTTTATAATGTCAGGGTTACTTACTTTTAATTATCTAATGAGAATAAATACATTTTTAATCTTTCGTTTGGATATTTTTTTATAATTACTACTAATAAGTTTTTTAAAACTATCCTAGAAAAATGGATCCCAAAGTTGAAATACTTCCTATTCCATCTGTAGCGTTAGGAGAAGGCCCCCATTGGGATATCGCTACACAGTCACTTTACCTCGTTGATATTATGGGTTCACAACTTATAAGATATGACCCTAAAGCCAACAAAGCATACATTGTAAAGCTAGGTAAGCTTACAATCTTATATTTTTTTAATATGAAAAATGCATGAGAAATATCTCAGAAGTAAATTATTTTATATTTTTGCCCCAGTGTCTTCAAAAACGCATCAACATAAGTAGTGATTATGAAAAAAATTGACTAGTTCTCAACTTTTTAAATTATGCAAATATTATGTAAAATAAACAGAATTTTAAATTTCTAAAAAAATAGGAGAACAAACTTTTGGGATTAATTACCCTTGTACACTGCATTTTTTTTTAACCTTTCAGGTGGTTAAGATTGTATGTTTTTTTTTTTTTTTTCTAGATGTTCCTTTTGCATCATTTATAATTCCTGTAGAAGGATCTAAAGGACAGTTTGTTGTCGGTTCTAGCATTAAACTCTATTTAATAAAATGGGATGGCAGCTCTGACAAAGTTGAATCAGTGGAACTTCTCCATGAGCTCATTGGTGAATCTGTAGCTCTTAGAATCAATGATGGAAAGTGTGACTCTAAGGGTCGTTTGTATTTTGGTATGTACTTGTTTTGAAATTCCTTATTTTGATATTTTTAAAATATGATAATTCTTGAAAATTATTCAATGAATCTAATCAATTTAAAAACTTTTAAAGGGTTCCATTTTAGGGGGGCATAGAGAAATCGCACTGATCTGCTACTGTTATCCTGCTCCTGACTTTTTTTCAGAAGCATCATCTTGAGTCATCAACAAGCCAAGATAGCTAAAGTCCTTAATGTTTTAGATTTTTTACTCTCCAAAGATCACCTCATTTATAAGGTGGGAATACCATTATAAATTTCAACTTTTAAATTCAATTCAATTCACTCTGAAAAATTTGTTAATTATATAATAATTAATATCTGCAATATCTTTTTTTTTTTTTTTATATTTACCTAGAATTTGATCTAAACATTGACATTTAGAGTAGAGTTTGATAGGTTGAATTCAAAATTTTTTAACTGTTACTTCAGCAGGATTATTGCTGTTGGAGTATCACCATTTTACATCATAATTAAAGATTTTTATATTTAGTTAAAGGTGAATTTAAAAGTTAAAATTTCTAATGAGGTTTGATGCAATTGAGAACTTTTATGTGTTAGATCTTCAAATTTTTAACTGGTTCCTAACAGACATATTGCAGCTAGAAAATCAGAAGAAAAACTTAAATAAACAATTTTTAAGATGGTATAATTTGGAAAGAGTTGAAAACTCTTCACTAATATTATATATAAAATAAATGATTCTGATATGTACTGATATTTTTATCAGCATAAAAACTGAGGTTGATACATTCTTAATTTTTTGAAAAATTGCACTGGAGAAATTGAATTATGATTATTCTCATTTGATAACTTTAGGAACACAAAAAACACAAACAAGAGTTCATAAATCGAAACATATTAAGTAGTTAACAAAAGCTTTGATTTGTTGGCTAGAATATGCTGAACAAAACACAGTATGTTTTGAAGGCCTAGTACAATTCAATGATGAGTAACTGAAAAAAAAAAAAGGTTGAGTAATTGGGGGTGACATTTGGAAAATGCTGCTAGACAAAGGACTTTGTCTACCTTGGGTTATTGATATTATATTACATTACAACATTTCTGAACGAGAAGTCTGGCATAGAACCATGGCAGCAAATCAGTGCTATTTCTCTTTGGCAAAGCAGTTATATATTGGAGCCCTATACAAAAGATTGTAGCTGTATTTCAACAAGATGATAGTGTGCCCAATATTGCTATATAACTGTGAAACCTAAACTACTTCCTGAGCTTGTGTGCAGGAACTTATGATCTTTGATGGAAGAGTCCTCTAGCATATCTTTGTTGGAGTCCAAGTTGGAGGTGTATGGAAATTGAATACAAACCAGGAGCTATGCAATAAGTGTAAGGATCCCATTATGGTTTGCTTGATGAAGATTGCAAAACTGAGTTGGGCGAAACATGTTAGGATGGGCAACAAGAATCAACCAAGACAGCTGCTGGTGCTGTTACTGTGAGAAGAGGATAACTCAAGTTAATGATGATGTTGCTGCTGATGTGAACATCCTTAAGGTTCACAACTGGTGTAAGCTGCTAGAGGACAAGATTCAGAAAATGGATTGGAGAGCAATGATAGTAATAATAATTGGAAAGATCGACTGCAAAAAAAAATTGAATGAATTCAAATGGAAATATTCAATTCAACCTCTCACCATTACTTGTGACAACTAATGACTTCAGCATTTAAAAGAAGCTCTTAACAAGTTTCTGACTATGGAGTGCAAAGGTTAGGGTTAGACCCAGAACAGCATTCACTCATTGACAAGATATTTTACTCCTCTACAGGTGGTAAAAGAACATTTGATAACGAAGAAGAAGTTGACTTGATTACTGTTATTACTAAGCTAAAATTCTTCAAATTTTAGTTATAAACAATTCTGCAAGTACATGTTTCAGTATAACTTCCTTACTGTTTTCATTAATCCAAATTTGATCCTTCATATTTAAGACATAATAAAAGTTAAAATTTTTGATTCTCTGGACATAAATTGTTATTATTTGTTATCTGAATACAAAGCTCATACATATATA
>NW_027113754.1:35648-39939 GCF_000696795.3 Halyomorpha halys | reverse complement strand
AGCTTTGTATTCAGATTACAAATAATATATATATGTTGATGATGTCAACAAAATGTTTACTTATATCTTTTATATCTGATTTGAAATTTATCATATGTTTCATATTTTTAGTATATAATAGATTATATCTATTATCTGATTTTGCTATCCTATGTTATTAGTAAAATGTCTACTTTGTTGAAAATTGTGATTAGTTTGTATGCTGTATTTAGCTAGTGCTTCCTTTTTTTTATGCCCATTTTGTATCGTTTTATGCTATTATTTAGATTTTGTTAGATCTTTCCTATATAATTTTGTTTTATTCATTCTTTGCAATTAATTTTATATATCACTTTTTTTTTTATCTTTCATGTTTGTTCTGTGATTATCCACTTTATTGTCATTATATAATCCGAATTTCTCATCTTTATGATCATATTTTTAATTTTTTTTTTTTATTTATGCTACCTGAAATTCTTGGGATGTATTTTAATTTGCAATATCTATTTATTTTATTCATTTCCCCCCTTCTTATTATCCCCTTTTTCATTGTTAATTATTTTTAAATACTGTGTTATTAAACTTTATTTTTCTTAATTATACTTTATTTTCCTCACTATAATTTTGTGAAACTTTTTCTTTTCTTCTTTTTTGCTTTGTTATTATTTTTAAACTGATTTTTTTTTTGTATTGTTTGTGAAACTAAGCTATAAATCTTAAATCAACTTGTGCAGATAGAAGTTTTTTTTTATCAATATTTCATATATTGTAGTTATGGTATTTTTTAAATACCTTTTACCAGTTAATTTAATAGACTTATTGACTGAATTCTTTGCAATCTTTGAAATTTGATATCTTGGTTTGATTTTAATCATAATTTAATATTATGCCACTGCAATTTTGTCTTTACTTAATACTATGTTTGTATCAAAATATCTGATTGTTTTTTTTGGCCAAGACCTATTTATTATATTTGAGTCCTGTACTGCCTAATCATGGTTGGGGGTCAAGATTTTCATTTTGTGGGACCGCTACTCAATGAAAAAGTCAACTCCCCAGGCCAGATTCGAACCTGCACCTCCAATATATTTCAGAATGGTAAGACAGCGCCCAACCACTGAGCTACGAACGGCCCAATTATGTTGTTATTTTATTTTTTTATTTAAATTTTTTTTACATTTATTTGCATTATTTAAGTTTTAAAAGTATTAAAACTTAATTGAAATGAACTAATCATTTTTATATAAATGATAAATATAAATATTAATAAATAGTTTCCATACTTTCACAGTAACAATAATTCTTTGTCCCAATCAAGTATTTTTTAAAGGAACTTGTAATGTAATACTTTCAAATGTAAATAATATTTAGTCAGAGATTGAAAAAATTTCCTATTAAATAAAATAATGATTATGAGTTTGGGAATACTCCACAGCTTTATCTTCTGGTTATTATTTTTTTTTTTTGTTCCAGGAACTATGAGTATAGAAGATATTTTTAATAAGAGAAATGGCAAATTTTATAGTTATACTAAGAAAGAGTGCTGCCGAGAACTCGCTTCTGGTATTGGAATCAGTAATGGTCTTGCTTGGGAAGGGAATATGATGTACTATATCGATTCATTAGAGCAATCAGTTGATGGTTTTGATTATAACAGCAATGGGAGTATTGGTGAGTGATTCTGCATGGAGTTTTGCTTAAAAAAAAAGTGTTTCATTGAAAAATTGTCATCTTTATTTTAATAAAGTTGTAAGAACCATACTTTGCAAGTTGGTGAGTTGCGACAAATCACCAAAACAATTTGTATGGTGTTTTAAGCCATTTTTTTAAAACACCTTTTGACTAGCTGAATTAAAACACCTGGTGGGATCGTTAGAGAATAATTTCTTAAATAATATAAATAAAACTATTATTGGCTCCATCTCCACTAATAATGACCTTATCTCTTTATTTCTTATATGTGATTTAATGGGTTATAACAGAGCTGAATTAAAACATAAATCGTTTCTTTTCAGATAAATTGTTAATGTTGAAGTTGGCAGATTTATGTTAGTAACTCATTGAAATACCTTGAGTAGTAGCAATGAAGCATTATCTATTACTGCATTCCAGTTGGTGTTCAAAAATTTATTTTGTTTATTATTGATTTTTTTTTAATATATTATTTTGTTGTATTATATTGTTACAATAAATCACAACTTGTTTTATTCAACTATAACTTCTTCTTTTAAACTATATTTTCAGAAAACCGAAGGAAAATATTTGATTTGAAGAAAAATAATATGACCTGTTTTCCTGATGGGATGACTATAGACAAAGATGGAAAACTGTGGGTTGCTTGTTTTGAAGGTTCACAGGTACTAATCATTTACTTTAAAAAGTTGTATTCACAACAATTGTGTATACGTCTAAATCCAAAACTTAAAGCTGGGTCTATAAGTTTATGACTCTGTTCTCTTATAATTTGTCACACTCTGTATCTTCTTTGATCTGCATGTCATATGAAACTGTCCATATTTTTAGTGATTTTTTGTTGAATTTGAAGTTTTTTTGGTGGCAATTAATTGCTGAAAGGCCTTCAATTTTTGAACAAATCGTTCAAAATGAAGAGCCTTTATCTATTGCCCTCAAGAGCAATTATATTCAAAATCTGTTTTTTTTTTTAGACAGTAGAGATCACTTTTTAAAAAATAATTTAATCATTTTTAGATTCCATTTTGTTTAATTTTAATGCTATATGATTTAGTTTTTATTGGATTTTCTTAATGCTCATCATTTAGAAGTTTCAGATAATATCTAGAAGTTTTTTTGTTTAGGTATCCTCAATACTGAAATCAACATATTTGAATCATTCACACACACACACACACACATATATATATATATTATTAATTTATATTAGTGATGATTTTAATCCTAGAGTGAACAATAAAGAACTTTTTAGTAAATGACGAAGTTCTAGTTTTTAAAACTAAAATGTTTAGGATAAAGTAGTTTGTCTTATGCGTATTATAAACTTCAGCCGGTGAATAAATATGAAGAAGAATCCCTTATATGAATTGATAATGATTTCTTGGTAAATTTTTCTAGTCTTATGAATAAAAAGTGATTACTAGTAGGGCAAAATACAATGAAATTCTACTGTAGTATTAAACAAAAACAGAATCTGTATTGAATTTACCATGAGGGTCTTTCAAATATAAACAAGAATGGGTTTTAAAAAATGTATTAACATTTGTAAATGGGTAACTAAAACGATTTTATATATAATCTTTTCAACTTCTTGAGATTGATTTTAATTGGTTAAATAAATAAATTAGTACCCAAGTTAAGTCTGAATACTCTTTATTATACGACCAACAGTCCAATGTTTGAGCCAATTCTGCCAACCTCAAGGACAATCTTAAATATAAACTTTCACCTCTCATCCAAATATTTAAAAAGTTTTTGCAGGCTACTCTGCCCAGGTCATTAATTTCAGTCAAATCATCCAGAAATAGTTACAAAACACTCTTGCCAGTGAAAGGATGTTTTCATCAAATTAACATGAGTTCACTCACACAATATCTGTAACTTAATTTTTATACATGGCGTAACTGATGTAGGCTCGCTCTTACTGATTCCACACTCATTATGAGGCTGGAGCAGCATTTGCTCCTCACTCTCTCAGTTCCCCATTTTAGACACATAGCTATCCAAGACCTAAGCTACTTCACTCTCTTGCTGGACCTAGACTGCCAGCTCAACATCCTCGTTTATATTTGAGTGACCTTTGCATGTTTTGGTGTTCCACTATGTGGCTTCAGTTTTGGAAATTCATTTTTGGGCCTTGCAAGTCCTTCTCAAGTGCATACTTATGTAAATAATTTTAATTTTTGATATAAACCAATATCTACAAAATTAAATAGATAATAGGCAAGAAGTAGATTTTAAGTATATTAGAATACTATATAGAAATACAGTATACTATTATACTTTATCCTACAGTGTAATATAGAAAAGTATATTTGGTTAGAAAGGGATCTGTAGATAGCTGCTTATAAATATAGATCTGTTTTATAATTAATACTTACTGTCAATCATAGCTTTTCTTTTTTAAATAAATAATTCAAACTCTATCCATTATAGTCTCAAAACTTTTTATTTCTCTTATACGTCCAACGTTTCGGCCAATCCGGCCATCTTCAGGGACAATCTACTCAATACCACTTTGAAAACATATAATTTAACAACTCTAAACTTCATGCAGGCTATTCTGCCCAGGTCAAAATATCAATATCTAATTAGTCAATTATCAATTAAAAACAAAGTC
>NW_027113754.1:33020-35508 GCF_000696795.3 Halyomorpha halys | reverse complement strand
AGATATTGATATTTTGACCTGGGCAGAATAGCCTGCATGAAGTTTAGAGTTGTTAAATTATATGTTTTCAAAGTGGTATTGAGTAGATTGTCCCTGAAGATGGCCGGATTGGCCGAAACGTTGGACGTATAAGAGAAATAAAAAGTTTTGAGACTATAATGGATAGAGTTTGAATTATTTATTTAAAAAATTACCTGTCTCAAGAAAATATTAAGATTATAAATAATAACTTGTCTTATTTATTAGGTTCTACATGTAGATCCAAAGACTGGAAAGCTGCTTAATAAAGTACCTCTGCCCGCTGCTCAAATTACTTCAGTGGCCTGGGGTGGACCCAACCTAGAGGATTTGTATGTTACGTCAGCTAATCAGTATAGAGATGGTGTTGACCATCCTAATGCTGGGTGCACATTTAGAATCACTGGCCTTTCAACTTCTGGTTTACCAATGAATGAATTCAAGTTGTGATTAATTATAGAAAAAAGTATATAAATTTGTATATTTTTTTTAATAAAAATAAGTTTAAAATATTATTTCTTGTAAATTGTTAAAGAAATACATATTTTAGCAAATAATACTCTTCTTTATTACTATATTTTTGCTTTCTGTTACTCAATGTTTGGTGAAATTATTTTGTGATATTATAAAAAATATTTATCATTTCACTTGTTTGATGTATATATTTTTTATTTGCTGAAGTTTCTTATACATGATGTGTGGACAATACAGATTGTTATTTTTCTGTATTGTGTCAATAGTATATTCGATGCCAGATATTATTATCTATATTGCCAAGAATATGGCAACACTATTAGGAATTTCTTAATAGTAGTTTAGGTTAGCTTTGGTCCTATAGAACCTATAAGAATATAGGTTTTATATTATTGATATATGTGAACCATTGTGCTAACTTTTGACTAATGAAAATTCTTCTCCTATATCTATGAATTTATAGATAGTACTTGTTTTGATTGGACCTTCCTCAAATTTTAAGCTATGAAGGAATTAGATCCAAGTCTAGGTTTTAAGTGTTTCATATCAGAAGGGGTTTAGTTAGAGAGAAAGTGATATTGAGAGAAACTAATATATTAAAATAAAGCAAAATGACTGGTGGAAGGGAGATGCCGAAAAGAGTACAATAATGTTAGTTAGGTTAAGTAAAATTTAGATATGGGGGAAAAATTGGTCTATTGGTGTAATGTGGGTCACCATTTGTGTTTGTAGAAGACGCAGAAATGTTCTTACTTGTGACTAGGTACTTGCATTCTGCCCCAGATGTTATGGGTCACCTAAAGGATGGTGTGCCGCTGCTGCTCAACATAGAAATGTGGCCAGTCTCAGCGCTGCATCGTCTACCACACTTGGTACCGATTACTCAGCCAGACATCTCTTAGTTGGCCGTGGTACCAAAAAGAAGATGCAAAAAGAACTGATTATTATTCAGAACTAATTAAAAAGAAAAATATTTTACAATGAATACTTTTTTTTTCCCTGAGCAATTAATATGCACATTCTTAGTGTGAGGAGTAATTTCTTTGACTCTAATGAATTTGCTGTTTGCCTATAAAAATACTTAAGAATTACACAAATTCTTTTACCAAGCTGAATTCTAGATGGTAACATGAGTTTGACCATTTCACTGACTAGTGGATGAACAATTTGTTTCTCTGTTTCACTCGTCTTAGTAATGTTTACATGTCTTAATAGTTATCAAATAGTTTTTTAATTTAACCTATATTTTAGCCCCTCCGTTGACAGGATGACTTACTCCATAAAATCATTCTTAGAATTTTTATATTGATTCTATAACAATTTAGCTTTGAATATATGGTTAAGAGAAGAATGTAAATTTTAGTAAAGTTTTATATTTCTGTCATACTTTTGAAAAGAAAAAAATGTTAAAATTTTGCTATGAGAAGTATTATTAAAACTCTGAAAAATTTTGAAATTGGAGTCAATCTATAAACTAAATGGCCTATTTGGAAAATTATTACAGTAAAGCATTGCCACAATGAATTGCATAATATAGAAATATCTGTTCTAGAATGAATAAGGATTAATTTCAACTCAAAAAAGGATGATAAGTGGAAGTTGATGTGCACACTACATCAGATTTTTCTTGTGTTATAAACTTAATTCAGGTTTTACTTAATATTAATAATTTATGAGGAGAAGATGGTTGGGGGTGCGGTCAATGAAAAACACAAATAAGTATGATTAACTTATTTTAATGTGCCGACGCTTCGGCAGCCTTCTTCAGGGCTAAAAACAAAACAAGATAACAACCACAGTAAGTATAGAAAAATAAAAAAATATCAAAAGAAATTATAAACAGAATAATTTTACACATTCAATGAATAATTTTACAAAATAGAATTAATAAAATGAAGTGATGAGAGAAGCGGGAAATAAAATGTATACATAGGTAATTGAAAAAGCGGGTACAATAACTTACTTAAGGAAATGAAATAAAAATAAAGTTATATAA
>NW_027113754.1:11396-32447 GCF_000696795.3 Halyomorpha halys | reverse complement strand
TTTTTAATAAATTAACTATTTGTGAATATGTTAATGATAAGTTGTTCTTATCGGTTTTCAAGTTGACGGAAGAAGGCTCTAATTGGATATAGAGGCTTTCAGAGATGAGCCTTTTGTCATGGTTATGAATAGTAGCGGAAACGTCGGCACATTAAAATAAGTTAATCATACTTATTTGTGTTTTTCATTGACCGCACCCCCAACCATCTTCTCCTCATTTATCATCCACGGTCAACTATCTCTCATAACTATTAATAATTTATCATAAAATATATGTTTTTGTAAAAAAAGTTTTTCAGCTCTTTTTGCAGTGATTATTCTGTTTTGGTTTTAAGTTGAAAATCTTTACATGGGTCTTGATGCTAAGGGCAAAATTGTGGAAAAAAAAGAGGTGAAACTAAATCGGTCCATATTTTCAAAGTAATATTTAATATATTTTTACAATCACTTACCTATTTACAGAATGTACAGTACGTGAAGTATTATAATCATGAATAATTTTGAATCCGAATTTTCAACAGAAAAGATTTTGAAGACCTCTTAGTCCAAATAACAAAGTCTCACAAAATGTTGTGTATGTATGAACAATCTAAATCCAGATTGAACAGTCTCAAATAACTGTATATATATATAAGGCTTTGTGATGAATGATTAAGATGACTGTATATATATTCGTATATTTAAGGCAGGCATGTGCCAAGTGTGTGCTAGTAATTTATTTAATAGATTTTAAATTTTTTTTATTATTTTTTTTTTTTTTTATGATTGTCTTGAAAACAGCTCTAACGATTTTGTATAAACTCAGTACATCATTTTGCTACTGCATGGTCGTACGATAATTTATTTATACATTGCTTTTGCCAAATATAAAGGTTAGACTTTCACGACCAGAAAAATTAAAAGTGATTTCGTAATTAAAATATCGGATTTAGTAATTCTGTGAACTGAAAGGATCATTTGGAAAATGAGTAAGAGAGAGCATATCTATCGTAAATTATATAAAAATGTATGATTTGAAACGAGCAAGAATTAATTTCCACTCAAAGTAGAATGGTGAATGAAAGTTTTACGGGTGCGCCCACTGTAGCAGATTTTTTCCTTTATGTTTTTGATGTAGTAATTCCAATATAATGAGCAAATGAATCTATAATTCACTAAAACATTAATAAATAAACAAGTTAAAAGTACAATCTGATAAGATATCAACTTTTTTTCCCCCAGCATGTGTTATAATAGATAGAATTAAAAAGAGAACGTTGTAAGCGTATTTGATGACGCGTCACCATACAGACCTGGAACTGCTAGAGTGGCAGTTCGATTCTGGTCTGGGTGGACTGACTTTCATTTGGTACAGCCCAAAGGAATGAAAAATCAACTCTACTACTCTAGATAGAATAGGGTGGTGACCTGCAGGATAATCTCCCCCCATTCGTACTAGACAAAAAGCCAAAAAGGGGTTTAAATAAAACAAAAAATAAAGAAACTTAAGGAATTGAAAATGTTTCAAATATATTTTAATGAAGTTTTATTATATTTTGGACGGCCATCTATGGACAGTGTGTGAAGTCAGAGATTAGTGGTATCGGTATCGAACCTTCGGGTTCGCTAAGCCTTTATTATTTATTTCTTATTGTATGGTTCACTTCGTGATTTTAAATTGTAACTTAACTGAACATAAAAAAAATAATCTGGGTGATATGGTAGAAAATAATTCGACCGAACAATACGAAAGAGTTATTTAGTACATACAATAAGAACAGAAAAAAGAATTAAAATAAATTTCAATTAATAGTGAAATTTAAATACCACGCACAAACTAAGATTGCCACTATTTGAAAATTCAGAATTCCAAATAGTTGTTAATTATAAAGATATTATTTAGCAAAAAGTAAATAAATAAAATAACAGAAATTGTGACATAATGAAAAGTTCATAAAAAGAACTTATTTATGAACTGTTCAATGGAAATAAAACCAAGAATTTTAACTCCTCCGGCCCATATTAGGAGAGAAGAGAAACCATCAATGAAGAACGTGTGGCCCGATCATTCGGGTTAATATTGTAATTTGTATGTTAAAAAAAACAACAACAAATTATATCAGAACATATAAAGTCCTAGAAATAAAAATTAGTAAAAACATTGGATGATACTTATCTTACTAAATTTCTTTTACCATAGTTCAATACAAAACTGAGTCAAACTAAAAATATTTCACTGGGTCAAGTTGTATTATAGTCAAGGTGATATCAATATTAGATTCAGTGTTATATTAGTTGGATAAATTGTCTTGTTGAGTGAGAACCAATCAAGATTAATAAGTAAGGAACCATTAAAGACCAAGGTATAATGGTTCTAGAACTGATACTAGAAACTATCATTTAACTGGGCGCAATTAGCGTTCATCCAGAGGAATCAATATTTTGTACTTATTTAAAGGCTGTAAAAAGCGCCCAGTTACTATTGAGCTAAAGGCGGATCCGGTTCAAGAAGCTTCAAGATAAAACTGGTTTAGTATTCATATTTTTATAAAATTTCACATATTTTCATTTGTCAACTATCTTTTATCTGATAACAAGTTTATATTTTTATTATCAAGTTCTTGCTGAATTATTTATCTATTAATACATTCATTTTATCCGAATGGATGTTTAAATCTGATTTTCAAGAATTTTTTATCAGAAGATCATTCATGAATATGATTCATTTTATTCATGATAAGAGGATTCATTTTCCATTAGATGAAGACGTTTTTTTTGAAAGTATACTAATGCGTCGATTTTATCTACTATGATACTATACCAATTTACAATGAATTGTTATATTTGTTGATAAAATAAGACCTTATGAATTATATCACTTAGTTATTAATATCACTGTTTACATTGGTGTAAACAACGAGAAATAATAACTGATAAATAAAGAAATAATAAAAGAAAGAAATACTTCCTATTAGCTGTGTCCACACTGATATGGAAATATAAAAGCGTTCTGTACCTTTTTGGTGACATAAAATTTGATAAACAGACAGGAGATGGTCGTGCCCATTTTGAGATAAAAATATGATAAATTAAATAATTTTTTTTTGCTGGAATTTGGAAAAACATTCAAAGATTTAAAAGTAAGAACAATAAATCTTGGATAGATTAGTAAGAATTAACTGAAATAGATAAAAAGGTCCGAAACATCATCTAATATTTTAAATTCACAATAACAACGGATAAGAAATTTTTATTCTCCTATGATAAATTAGAAATCGATCATTTCAAAACAAAACTGATTTTGTCTTATTGTGGAAATGGAATATAGAATTAAAAAGGACACTGAAATCCCAAATCGTTCATACGATTTTTTTTTTTCGATGCAATAAATATGTTTCATCTCATTAATCAGAAGGTTACTTAGCGTTACATTTCAGCAAAGAATTTTTTATTTCGTGCCTGGAGGGGTTAAAAGCATGAAAGTAATTTGTTTTATAATCTATTATCATCTGGTGTTACGACTGACATGTTAAATTTAAACTGACAAATAAAAATTAAGTTTTTAACTTCCGGGTGGAGAGTAGTGTGTTCTTGATTTTCTCATAAAATAACTCTGATTTATTTGATAATAGATCATAAATTACCTCGTAATCATTATTTGTAGGTGAAAGAAATTGAATTATGGAATCACCCTCATTATTAGCTATGTGATATTTTGCTCAGAAAAAAACAACTCAAAACGTTATATCATAATTAAAATACGAACTAACGGGTTACGAAAGACTTTTTTTTCAGAAAATAAGAAATGAAAATGGCTATCTAACGACTTTTAAATATGGTAGACTTTTGCTAATCCAAATTGATTAAAACCTAGGAGTTCGAATAAGCTTATAGATGCACTAAAAATATGTTTGAAACTGTAATCATTGTTCAGAAATTTTTTCTTTATATTTCGGGACGGGATGAATGGATTTTTGCCGTTCTATCGATTATCTGACTGTTTAAAAGTAGGTTACAAGGAAAACGAGCTCAATTCTTTTTTTTTTTTTTGTCTTTTCATTCGCTTTTCCTCTTTTATAAAAAAATAAAGTATTTATCTTCACATCTTGTGAACAAGTAAATTAATTTACACAGTTCAAAAGATTTTCAGTCTATTTAAAAGTGTTACAAGGGAAACAAGAGTAATTTTTTTTTTACTTTCTTTTTTTTATAAGAAAATGTAGTTTTTGTCTTTATATTTTGTATACATGTGAATTAATTTTCAATGTACAAACGATTTTTAGGCTATTTAAAAGTAGGCTACTAGATAAACGAAAGTATTTTTTTTTTTTACGATCTTCTTTTATAAGAAAATGTAGTTTTTGTCTTTATATCATGTGAACGGATTGATATTTTTTCAAAATCAAATGATTTTTCTATTAGACTAAAATTAAAATAGGCTCAAAATTTTAGCATTTTATTATTTTAAAACACTAGCCTTTTCTCTTATATCTCGTGAACCATTTTCTCATGCGAACGATTTTCCAATTAATTCCAGAAACACCAAATGAAAAACAAGAGTAAACATTTTCCGACTTTTCATTCGCATTTGAAAAACAAACCAGTAAATAATTTTCGCAGTTCAACGATTTTCCAACTATTTAGAGCTAGGCTAGCAGGAAAAGTAGATTACGAATTTTCCGACAGCTTATTCGCTCTCCCCCTCGTATATCCTGAAAAGTTGAATTGAGTTTTATGCTTCAAATGGGCTACCAACTCTTTAAAGGTAGTGTGAAATGAAAACAGGTTTAAAAATTTCATAACCTTTCATTAATTTTCCTCTAATATCTAGTTAACGGTTAAATAGATTTTCGCGGAATCAATTAAGCAATAAATGGAAAAAAAAGTGTGAACAAATTTGTCGTTTCCAAATGTTTTTGGATGATTCCAACCTCCCTACAATCCCTTAAACTTGAGTTCAAGAATTTAAAAGGTGTAAATGAACGAACTTAATATTAGATAAGTAGCTTTTGAACGTTTTTCCGTTTAAAAATTTGTGTACCTCAACACAACCCAATGTTTACCCCTCCTAATTGAGTAAGAGAACAGAGAAATAATTTGTGGATTGAATGTGATAGAAAAGTACCTTTTGAGGGTTTTCCTTTTTTCTTCCCTTCCTCACTATGCTTTCTCGTTGTGGTCAAGCATTCCTGATACAATTAATTATAAAAATGAAAGGAAAGTACGAATGAAATTAGATAAAATGTCCTTGAAGAAACATGGATTGACATAAATGAATTTATAATACAGGGCCCATATAGCGCTTTTTAAAAAATAAATCAAACTTTACTTGTAACTGATTTCCCCAGCTTTGTCCGATTATTGTTGACAAACTTCAAAGAAAACCTTTGGCCTGGAAAAAGTCTTGCCTTTGTTTAAAAGATATTAAAGCTTATTATATGTAAGAGCTTTTATTGAAGTGGTTTATCTTTATCCCAACAGGGGGAGGGGAGTTGTGAATAAAATATTTACAAATAAAATGTGATTCAGAAAACATAAATACAACTTTTCGCTATTACTTCACTTGTATGAGCTCTTACGACAGATTTTGTTAAATAAAATCAGCTTTTTGAAAGAGAGTTTTATTTACTTCACTAGTGTACAATCGGAACGTAATTATCTTAAATGGCTTTATAGCGATTCCTTCCTATTCCGAATAAAACATAATTTACTTAAAAAATAAAAACATATTAATTTTATTCTTTTCTTTCTTGAATCGGGCAGAGTCCGATATTTCGGTGGCGATAGCAGAAAGATTAGAGATAATTATTTTATGTTTGCAGGGAAATGGTGGTAACGGTCGAGAAGGTTTCAGTACCACCTCTTGTGATTGGTGAAACACCCCATTGGGATATTGATACTCAGTCGCTGTACCTTGTCGACGTCATGGGGTCGGCAATCGTACGCTACGATTTACCATCTGATCAAGCATTCGTCGCAAAACTAGGTGAGTGCATGAAACATTATTGTTTAAGCTTTAATTGAAAACTTTATCAACAGTCCTGATTATTCCACTAATCGTTTTTATAGGGTTGATGTGAGTCAACATTGCAAAGTCCTCCATGTCAAAGAGCTTATGTTCTTTTATTTTTAATGTGGTTGGATGCAGTTTAGTAATGATTAGTTTTAGCGAATATGATAGTAGTTGGAATTGTAAAATAAAATTGGTCTAATTTATTTATTTAATTAATTTACATCTTTCCATGTCTTATGGCTACACGGGTTATTAAGACGGAGGTAATGGTAATCTTCAGCTCAGTTTGTTGCGGATATTTCTTCGACTGGTTATCAGCTCCTTCCAGACGTACCCAAGCAGATATACTCTGATCCCACTGCCCGCTCAAAGAGAGGAAGTAGATATTTCCACCGCAGTGTCTTCTTTGATCCCTAAAAAGCTGTGCTTATTCCTGGCTACATGCTTGTCAGTTTCAGAGATAAAAAAGTCTGCGTCCTTCCAAAGCTATGCTGTTTGACCAGAATAAAGAAAAAAAAAAGAAAAATATTTCCTAAAAGGACTTGTGCGTTGGCTCTCATGACTCGGAATTCTGGGAGTACCATAAACTATGCATTTTATTTCTTAGATATGTTTATTTTATTTATAACTAGCTTTGTTAATATAATTGTGATTACAGTTCATAAAAATTATTTTTTCCCCTAAAACTCCTCGAGTGAATCAAATTTACTTAGTACTAATATGCCTACTTAGAACATTAGTATTCTAGGGTTAATAAAGTGTAAATTTTCAAAAAATTCAATGAACACCGCAAATTTTAAGTAATTTACAATTAATTCTGTTACGTTCTAAAATGAATTGAAACATTGCGAATCATACGTCCTGCTTTATTTTAATGTGTTCATTTTCCAGATGTCACTCCTGTATCTTTTATTATACCCGTTGCTGGTTCCAATGGGAAGTTTATTATCGGGTCTCATCACAAGATTTACCTTATTGATTGGGATGGATGTTCAGATAAAATCGATTCGATGGAAGTTCTTTGCGAATTGACCGACCAGCCGGAAATCAATGTAGTTAATGACGCAAAGTGTGATACTACTGGACGACTATGGTTCGGTAAGTTATATATATAAAAATAGATAAATTGGAACTATTTTGTATATAAAAGATATATCCATGCTAGCTTGCACAATAAGCAGTAGAGAATTAATAACAAATTGACTATATTAGGATTAGTGCAGTGATTTTCATTTTTTTGTAACTACGCCCCCTTTTTTATAAATAGGGGAAAATGTAACAACCTCATATTGTAATCTATTTAATTAGATAAAAAATAATTTCTCTATGTTATATAAAAAAGGTTTTAGAGATCACCGTGTAATATATTATTTTACTTATAAGGTTGAATAATAAAAAATGTTGCGATTCTATTAAAGTGCTGGGATAAAGAAAAACAAATTTTTTTCTGCTTATACTATATTAAAAACTTATACAATTTTTTTTTTTTTTTTCTTACCTCCTAATTTTATTTATTTTAACATTTACAATTATATACAACTTAAATCTAATATATACACTAAGTACAATTTATCTTGTTTTGCCTTCTGGCATTATAAGATAAGTAAAACATGGTCCGCTGAAGGCGGTTTATACATTTTGTGGCTCTATAGCCGGGGGATACAGAATACATGTAAATTACAGTTATATAATTATAGCAACGAGTAGTAAAATTAATTGAACAGTTGTGTAATTCGTAAAATGGGGTTAGTTCGCCGTATGGCCTCTCCCACTAGTATATTGTTATGTACAAATATACTTTAATATTTTTTATTATAAATAATAATTTTAAATGTGTTAAAAAAAATCTTAGTATCATATAAAAATGGAATACATAATTATATTTTAATATGATGGTTGGAGTTGTTTTTTAGCACAAATATGGAAATTTTGTACACCTTTTCAATCACTTAATCACATAGGTATTTTACCTTTTAAACAGCTACTGTAGAAAAATAGTTCCACGTCAGGTGTTATTATTTTTTAAACTTATTATCCAGACTCCCAATTTTTTCATAAATACTGTAATCTTGTCTTTCTGCACCGAAGCATGGATTTGAGGCCCTTTGCTTTACTTTATTTAAGTACCGAGTTTTTGAACAGTATCCATTAAATCTCAAAATTTTACGAGAAACTTTGTGTCATAAAGTATGTTTACTTTATCTGTATCATCTTCAGTCAGAAATATTTGCACTTGTGCTTCCTCACCTCGCTTGTGTTATTCCGGCCTATGGGCGCTTTCTAGTCTTCGTGTCCGAGACTACCGGGTGATTGTTGTGACACATGACACCACTTAGCAGATTTATTTTTTATGAAACAATTTGAATTTTTGTTTGTATTTTAAAATTATATATTGATGACATTAGTGTGCCCTCCTCCCAAGAGTTACCTGCCCCCTAAGAAGAAACTGTTTTCGGAAATAAAACTCTACGTTGTGAAGTCCATTGAGTAAATCGAAAATCTCATTTGTTTTCAGTGGTGGGTGTTTTTAATAATATTAAAAAAATATTGTTTATAAGCAGCTAAATCATACTTATTCCATAATACATTTAAACAAATATTTACAATACGCTGAACAATATAATTTCAAAAGTTCGGGAAAAATATAACAACAATCATAAATAAAATAAAAAGAATATGCCAAGGAACTTCCCCATTATTCAGAGCTTTATCCTTAAACTAGATTTGCCAAACTAATATTAGAATAGATTTTTATAACCTTTTAGATTTTTTGGAATGATACAAAAATCCATGTAATATGCTAATGATCCTGGATGGGTAAATGCATGTTACAGAAAAATTAGGCTTCCTTTACCGTTAATTTTCTTTATGCACAATCAAGGCATGTCCCAAATTGTTATGTTATGTTTCACGATGTTAATCCATAGGGACCTACAACACAAACGTAATTTTCTTCGGAGATGACACAGAAGCCACTGCGAAGTTTTACAGTTATTCCAAAGAAGAAGGGTGCAGAGTTCAGGCTACTGATATCAAAGTTAGCAATGGACTGACTTGGGATCCTGAATTCAATTCATTGTACCTTATTGATACGCTCACTTATTCGATTGGTCGTTTTGAATACAATAAGGACGGTAGCATTGGTAAGTAAAATTAATATTAGATTAAATAATTTTAGCTATCTTTTAGTCATGATTAGTTATTATCTAATTGTATTTGATTTTAAACCAGAGCTTGAAACGCTTTAACGCTAATATTATGGATCTAGCCCTGTAGTTACTGAACAAGAATCTAACCTTATCAATTACTAAACTATTTTTCAGTGTGAAATTCTTGAGACCCATGGATATTGTTTTATACTTGTACACTGACATTTGCATTATCAGTGAAATGATAGTAAAACCAAATCGTAAAGTTAAGACAGTTGGATTGCTAAGAAAATTCAGATTTATACATCAAAGAAAATCCTGATATCCTTATATATCATAACCTTACTGTCTGACCGTCCATATTTGGTTTTACTGTCATTTCAACTGATCCTGTAGAAACTTGAGGGAAGGAGTGTAATGAAGTATTTTCTGCCTTTCAGGGGCGTGGCACAGGAGTAGGGAAAGTGGCTGCCTTCTGTTTCAGTTTAGATTCCAATGGTGGATATTCCTATTAACCTCAACATTCCAATTCCTTTCGTGGGCGTGGCCTTTTTGGCTTAATTTTTCTTTGAAGATTGGGGTTATGCTACCCTCCTGTGTATGATGAGTCCTTTAACGGCGGAAACAAAAGATTGCAGTCTTTAAAATTTATCTTCTTAGTTGTCCAATGGAATGGTGACGTTCTTATTAGATCTCTGCATGATTATTATCAAATGATTAGTATTGCTGTCTTTTATCAAGTTTAAACTCACTACTGAATGTATCATATTCCATGAAAGTGTGTTAATGTCACCCATAGCTAAGCTAACTTAGAACATGAATATTTCATATTTTTCCCGATTAATGTTAATAATTGAGTTATGGAAATAGAAAAGGCGGTATGTGCCAAAATTCTTGTTCTGAGAACAAAGAAAAAAACAGGTACGCTTTTTGTTCTAAAATTATGGAAGAATTATAGCTCTAGAAACTAAATCTTTCAAGATAGGAACTTGCATCATTGGCGCTAGTTTCTTCATCGTATACATTCTTCTCAAAAAAAATGATTGTTATAGAAAAATTGATAATGAAAAAATTGAAACATTAAAATAAAACGAATTTGCCAATAGCTCAATTAAAACTAGTGACTGCCCTTAATTTTTACAGTCACACTTAAAAATAAAATAAAATATTACAATCACCAAATCAAAATAATATTTTAAGGGGTGTTAACTGAATAAGCCAAATTACTAAACATTTTAAATAGAGTTTAGAAAATCTCATATCAGTAATAAATTATGCTGTCACAAGTTGAGAGAGGGATTGTAATGGAAATAACAGAACGTTTCTGTTTGAATTTATTATTTATTGAAAGTAATTTACAAGCATTACACCAACGATTTGTATCTGAATTTTTTTTTTTTTTTTTTTTTTAGGAAATCATGAAGTGGTTTATAGCATGGAAGATAAAAACATCGCATCTGGTTTTCCAGATGGAATGACGATTGATAAAGATGGAAATCTTTGGGTTGCATTGTTTGGAAGGTCTGAGGTAATAAAAGAACGAAGAATTTATTGCACAATCATAGAATAATAACCTAAATTATTTATTTGTTAGTTATTATTTATTACTAGTAAGTTTATAAGTCTCAATATGTGATGAAAACATGCATTGAGAAATTTTAGGTATTCTCTTGACAACCTATTGCCAAATGAATTGCTTACTTAGGGGTGTATGCTGCAGTAGGGTTGTATGCAGAATTTGCTATTTTACCTTCTACTGATTTTAGCACCTTCAATTTCTTTAAATACTGTGCCACATATTGTTTGAACATTTAAACCATAACTTTCTCTTTATTTTATAATCAAATTTAATGGGTTGTTTTTGTCTGTAATATTTTCTTTATTATGATTGATTTTATACATACAATGCTCTGATAAATTCATTTTAACGATCTTCAAAATCATACCTCCTGAATCTATGGGTTCCTATCTATGAGGCATACTCACTATAAGTAGCATAAGCTTTGGTTGATTATACAGTCTTGTTTTAATCTTAAGATATCTATTGGCATTTGAATGAAGGACGACATTTCGCAAAGTATGTGTTTTTTTTTTCTTTTCTTTTTTTTTATGATCAAGTGATTTAAGTTTGTGCTGTAGCTATTTGGAAAACAAGAAAAAAAATCTGAATATATCTATGCCGTTCCACCGGTTACTGGTGGTTGTGTAACGTTAAATTAGTGGTCTAAGTATTTAAAAAAATCTAGTGTGCGCGCATTACATAATTTTCACTTACTAACCTACTTACGTCCCCAAGTTTTGCTTTGATCGGTTGTTTCATGTTGAAGTTATCGCTATTTTGGAGAATAAAAAAAAAATCTAAATAACATCTATAAAAATATGTATTTGAAGGATTCTCCAGGAAGGAATAATAAATATAAATTTGGACCTACCAAGAATACAATTTAACAAAATATGAGGTAGCAATAATGCAATCGCGAAAAATCGATTCTATAAAGTGGCACTTCCGGCCTGTTAATGTTAGCGAAAAAGTTGCTGTCACGTCCCGGGTATATTAGGTATTATCCAACTTGAATATCTTATTTCACACCCACGGGTATGATTTTCGCACAGTTTTGTGAGTTAATTGGTGGATTAATGAAATATTAATTGGTGAATTTTCTCATTTTGTTTTGTGAGTTAATTGGTGGATTAATGATGAATAAATGAAGTAAATTAGTGGATTACTGAAAACTGAGATTAAAAATCTCTGAACTGGTCACTTAAAAATAGAATGAGCTTTAAAAATACTAATTACGTTCTTTGTTTCTGAATTGAGTATGGAACAAGTTACTGAAGTTTTTTTTGTTATTTCCATTTTCACCTGTTAAAGCACATTTTGGATTTTATAGAACATTTTGTGTTATAGGTGGTATGTATTGACCCATCCAGTGGAGAGATTTTGGACAAAGTTGATATGCCTGCCTGCCATGTAACCTCTGTAGCATGGGGAGGTCCCAACTTGGAAGATCTGTATGTAACAACTGGCAATTTTCGCCCAGAAGGATCAAAATTTCCAAAGATGACAGTGGTCAGTCCAGAAAATGATGGTTGTGTATTTAAAATCACTGGTCTGTCAACTTCAGGATTGCCCATGAACCGTTTTAAGTTATAGATATTTTTGTTATTTTCACTTTTACAGTCTATTGTTTTACATATACAGTGTAATAATATCTAGAACTAAAATGAATACGTTTGTAGAATGAATATTGGCAATACCATTTCACAATTGTAAAATAAATAATTGAAAATAATTCTGAAAATCCTCATTACCTTTTTAGTCATATTACTGTTTTAGAATTAATTTCTATATTTTAACCCAGACATTTATATTTTAAAGTGTCATTTTTGACTATAAAAGGTTGTAAAAAAAAAAAAAAAGCATTCTCAAATGGGATCACTTTTATTTGAAAACCTTGGATTTTAAATTGCTATTTGCATAAGGAGTGTAAATTTTTCAGTAGTTATTCACAGGTTTTTAATTATTACTGAAAGCTTCTTGTTTTAAATTTAATAAAAATAATGTATACAGGGATAGCAATAGAACAAGCCGTGTTAAAGTTTTAAAAAGCACTAACAATGGTAAAGATTTTACTAATTTGAATGAAGAGATTTGAAAAACTATTTTGATTATCATAAATCATATAGATTTAATATCTAATTTCATTTATCGGTTATATTTTTAGTTTACCAAGGTTAATTTCAAAATGTGTCTTCTTCTTTGTCAAGAATGTCTATAATTCTCTGTTGGTTAATTAGCAACATTTCTATAAACAAAAAAATTGTTTTTCTTCATTATGTTTGTAGCTTTCAAAATAATTCCTTCATTGTGACTACATAAATCCATCAATGGACTTATATTGGTTCCTGTGTGTTAACAGTTATTGAAATCAAATTGTTTTGAGATTATATAAATAACAGTGTCATGGAGGTGAATAAAATGAGTAAAAAATAATTTAATCTTAACAATGTATTAACAAACATGAACAACAACAGTAAAAAATCTCTATAAAAGATTTATCAGTCTGTATTTACATATATATTTAAATATCACATACACTAAAAGAAATCAGTAAAGTACTGTCTTAGGCACAGGTTGTTATTTGTCTATCTCTTGAAATTAGGAACATAATTTGAACAGACAAATATGTTCTCATTGCACTATCGTAGTCTCAAATTTATCGACCTTGTTAACTTTGAATGTTTTTAATTTTTTATTTTCATTTATCATCGAATGTTATCTATTTTTGATCTTGTCACCGAAGCGCACTGACTGAAAACTTGCTGCATCTCCATCAGCAGTGTGTCCGACATGGGAGGTATATCCTGTTCCACTGTGTTTTATCTCTGTACGGAATCCCTGCAGCCTTGTGTTGAGAACTGGTGTTTGATCTTTCACTATGGGTTTCTTTGTTGTCAGCCTTTCTGTTACTTTTTTTATAACGGTATTTTTAAGTGCTTGAGTGAATGGTTTCTTCTTCTCCAGTTCTTGGGTTTCCGGCTTCTTCCAATCCTGTTCTTGAGTTACTGGGTTTGTCCATATTTGTTGTGGTTCCTGCACTATATCTTGAGACCAAGTCTGTTGGACAGCCTCCTTTGGCCACAAGTTATGTTCCTGGAACTCTTGATTTGTCCACAAATAGGGTGACTGAGTCACTATTTGCTTTGCCCACATATGTTCTGGTATTTCTTGTGTAGTCCAAAGCTGAGGCTCTTGGATAACTTGCTTATGGCCTAGCTGTGGGGCTTGTACCACTTGGATTTCAGGTTTAGATAAATTAATCTCACCCTTATGCTCGGTCCTATAGTCTTCTATGACAAAATTTGGACTCTCTGTTACCTGTGGCACAGCTGCCACTTGTGACCAAGGATTCTCCCTCATGTGCCAGCTTATATGTTCCTTCCTTTCAGGCCAAAGTGGTGCATCATTTGAAGGTCCTTCATCATTGTATTCGATATAATCAGCATATCCTTTTTCAATTGGTCGTCGTGATTTTGACTTCTTGCTTTTCTTTGACTTAGATGTCCTGCTCGATTTCTTCGGTCTCCTCTGGCTATAGGGTCTTCGTGAGTATGGTTCATGGCTGTAGTGGAATGCAGTGTTCCTATGCTGTCTCTTGGGTCTGTCCTCTTTCCAACTTGTTCTCCCGGTTGTCCTCCCTCTTTTATTTCCACCACGGTAATCATTCCATTTTTCACCTTTTTTCTGACTTCTCCATACCGTTGGTTCGTTATGACTTCCAGATTTATGAAATTCTTCTTCCCCATCATCCTCATCATCTTCATCTCCAAATCCTAATTCTTCTTCTTCTTCTTCAATATCATATTTCCATCCATCATTAAGTAGTCCCTTATGCGGAGAATGTTTACTATGCTTATGCTGTGCTCGGAATAAATGTTGCCATTCCTTTCCAATTGGTTCTTCTTCTTCTACGACATGAATGCTGTGGATTGGTTTTGGTTTATGCTTGTAAACATGGACCTTTTTTACATGGTGATGGTGGACATGATTTATCTTCTTGGGTACTTTAACTATTACCCTCTTACTGAAAATCAAATTTAGGATATTAATAAACCAAAATTCTGAAATCATCAATTTAAAATCAAGTTGTGTTTTTGTAATGCATTTTGGTA
The DNA here is from genome assembly GCF_000696795.3 of Halyomorpha halys. Lineage (NCBI taxonomy): Eukaryota > Metazoa > Arthropoda > Insecta > Hemiptera > Pentatomidae > Halyomorpha > Halyomorpha halys. The sequence goes on along the minus strand of NW_027113754.1, from coordinate 17,633 downwards.
AATAAAAGTACATTTACTTTATATAAAATTATGTTTTAAAGATAATTAAAAAAATATAAGTAAAGGACATTACTGTTTCACATCATCTGCAGATATGGTTACTGTGACAGCCAAGATAACAATTACCACTGCAATTGGCAGAATCTGTAACATCAAACTATTGATAAAATATAACCAAAATTGAAACTACTAGATATTTAGTTTTCATAACCTACTGCATATTTTTGCAGCTTCATCTCTGTGAAGTATTCAAATCCTAAACTTGTTTTTATTCATGTTACATGAATCAAAGAGTAAAATTAGGACTGTTGTTTTTAAAGTAAGAGTCAATCCCAAAAGTTAGGATTAGTGAAGTCATAACATTATATTATTTTTATAAATTGAATACCATTGAATGATTTATAAATATTTAATATTATACTTATTTGCATCGGTAAACCTTTTTCTATTTTAATAATTGTTATGTTCATGTCACTAATTTATTGAAATTGAAATTAACCAACGAAATCTTAATAATAAGCTGTTTTAAAATTGTAGGATCCATAGATGAACTAGGATTTTTATTTTAAAATGAATGCTAGAAGTTTTTTTTAGATAAAGTCCTTTTTAAATAGAGAAAGTTAAAATTTTATAAAAATTGTCTGTTTCTTTAACTAAACCTGTTTTTTTTTTTTTTCAAGCATTAGGAAAATATCAAATAATCAAAGGATTTAAGCTCCTGAGAGATGACTGGAAGTATTTTCTAAAATAGGTAATAGTTAATAAATAACAAAAAATAATAACTTTTGACAGTGATTAAATATATTTTTTTACATTACTATTAGTAATTTCAATTAAGAATATTGTATCTCTTGATTTGAAATAATTGAATTGATTCTAGCTTCACATGATAATTAAATATATTTCCTTTTCAAAATGTTAAAGCTAATAAAAAAAAAAAAGCAGTCTGCGTTATTCAGACGTTCCCTCAATGATCTAAGGAACTAAGATTTCTCATTTTTTTTTTCTATTTCTTTTTTAACCAATACAATCTAATTACTAAAAAAACAGTTCAATTCTTTTTAAAACTTTTATTAGGTAAGTATATTTCAAACGATTTTAATATTTCTTTTTAACATGACCCAAAATCAACAAATACCTTTTTTTATATTTCAAATTTTTACAATAATACATATTGTGAAACTAAACTTTTATCTGATGAACAGCTGTTTTATGAAAAACAACAAATAGTATTTGCCTTTCTGTAGATTACTGATGGGTTTTGATTTAAAAGGGAGAGGAGCTCATTTATGTCTGCTAGATTTTGATGTAACTTTTTTAGGTGACTCTAAGCCTCAAACTATCTCACTCCTATTTGCATCAGTGACCAATGTACCCCAGAAGTCCTGAGAAAAAATTGGAAAGTTGGTGTGTGCAAAACCCATTTTATTTTATATTTCTGATTCTGATCAAGATATAAAAATAAGTTTGGTACCGAAATGTTCCTATTGGAAAGTTAAAAAAAATCATGAAAATAATAAATTCTTAAAAAACATTAAAAAGCCTTAATTTAGCGATTTTGTGACAAAAACGATGTTTTTACCAAAAAAAGAGCTCAAATTTGGATTTCGCACCCCCTAAAATAGTTCACTCCTAATTTATATGAAATTCGGAAAAAAAAAGTATTGTAATTGATAGTAATACAATAAAACAATTTAAAAAATGTTAGCTCAGAATTATATTTTAAATAATGTTTATGACAAAAAAAAATTGATCCATATATATATATATATATATATATATAGAACCCCTCCCCTCCCGAGTTTTATGGTTATTCTGCGTAAATCCTCACAAAATGGAAACTTCACCCCCAAGGTAGGCGCTTAAGTCCTTTTAATATTATTATCAATAATAATGTCCATTATTTTTCAATTTTCATGTAAATTAGGGCTTGGTTTTGGCAAAAACGTACATTTTTCTCCTAAAAATAACTATATTTAAGGATTTTTAAAATTTTGGGAAGCGTAATATTGTCATGTTTCTTTTATATTTATCATTTTGCAAAAGGGACATCTTGGTACCCAAATAATTTTTCTGTGTTGATAAGAATAATTGGTATAAAATAAAATGTGTTTTGTACAGGCCGACTTCCCCATTTTTTTTTCCGGGATTCATGTGATGCCTGAGCCCCTGAGATACTAACAGAAGTCCAATAGTTTGAGGCCTAGATTTATTTAAAAAAGCTCAAATGCAAGATCCACATGTGGAATCCTCTCCTTATAAGTAATTTTTAGAACTATGTCTTGTTTGCTGGAATTTAACAATAAGTATTGAAAATATTAAAATGAAAGGAGTTTTGCTTGTTTTACCCATCAGGAAAAAGAAAATATACTTAATAATAAATAAAATAATAATAATGTACAATTTGATTTTAGTTTAAAAAAAATCAACATCTTGTCTGAGCAAGAGTATTTGAAGTAATACTCCATATTTATGACTAATTATAATGTTCAATTCTAAAAATTTTAAAGTTATGGAAAGATTTTTAAGAAATATATGAATTTTTTTGGAAAGTATTCCTGATATATAATTGGAAAAAAAAAGTTGTTAATCATTTTCAAGAGGTTTCATGTTTTTTTACATATATGAAAATCTATATACTAAGAACACTTGTAGTCCAATATTTATAAAAACTGTTCAAAAATACTAGTACAAAATATAATATGTTAGCTCATACTAAGACTTACCCTTGTACGATCCATCGTGTGACTACCCTCTTAGAACTTTCTACGCAGGCATATATAGCGACCTTCGCGGTACACCGATCTTGGCGTTACAATATCCCTCCTCCATATCCACTTCTTCCGCTTATTAATAACTGACTCCGGAAACCCAGGAGATGTTGGTCGCTTCTTCATCATACGTCCTGCTTTCGTGTAGACAGACCTTTTGAGTTGCTAAGTGCCCATGACGAATTGTCTTACACCGAAGTATCAGCTATCAAGGCTGTTTTTACGAATAGATCCAAACAATGGAATGGAAACATGGAAATGGAATCGTGAGATGCTGGATTTGATGTACGTGATATTTTCTTTATGTGTAAGAATATACATTTTGATAGAGAGAATGATGCTCAGATATAAATTTAAAACGGTAAAATTTAATATATAAATTAGGACTGTAGTTAGTATTATTTGTAGGAAAACTACTGGGGTCAGATGTGAGAAAAAAAAAAGACGAAAATAACATATATAATAGTAAAATGGGTGATACTGGAAATACAGAAACCCAGTCCTGGAAACGGCAAGGAATAAACAACAGGAGTCCATAAGCCCGAGTGCAGAGCCCCTTGAATCTAGTTCATCAACATTTATTTATTTATTTATTACCTTAGCCTGCCTATTAGACAATACGGGTGTTCGCAGCAGTGGGTACAACTCATTGCTGCATATGACAAATATTTACATAGCTGTGCACACAGGTTGCTCTTGCTACAAAATATATCTTGCTTTTCTACAGAGGCCTTGCTGGTGTAGCGCTTAGTTCATCAACATAATAGTAAAATGTTTCCCACCAAAATATGTTTTTTCTCCCTACTTACCTAAAATAAACGGAAAAATAAATAAACAAGAAATAACCTACAGGCATTATTAGCGTAAGCTGATTCATTTGTACTCGTAACAAAACAAAATGGCCAATACTAATAACTATGCCAATGAAGTTTTACCTAAAGGAAGGGAAAAAAGAAAATAAAGAAAAAAGAAGAAGCTTAGAATAAAATGATTCAGAGACTAAAAAATCAACAAGTATCCAAGAGGTTTTGAAGTTTTATCTACATTAATGGATTGGAGCCCTAACCAGGGCTATCCACATCGGTTCAGAACCCTCCCTTAATGTCCTTCCCTGCTATCCATTGCTCAACCTTAACATTATAATATACATACTATACATTAACATTATAACATCTCAATTTATGATTATGAAGTGAACAGAGGTGGTTAAAATCCTGGCTGAAGTTCCAATTTCCTATTTTTGAAATAAATCTTCCTTGTAAAATAAATCATATTCAGTATCAAGTTAGTTTTGGTCTGAAATTTCAGGAGGGGAATTAATTTGAAATCACCATCAGGAGGTTGAAATAGTGAATATTTTAAACAGTTTGTTTCTCACAACAAATTTATCACAAAAAATCGCAAGTTGTTGTCGATAGTTTTTAATTACAATTAGGCATGTTTTTACTGTTATAAAAACTGTGATACGTTTCAGCAATAAACAAATATGTTAACTATTGAAAAGAGTGAAATAAATATTTTGAATCCCATTCCGAGAAGAATCCAGGTGAATTGTAAAAGTTGGATAGTAGTAGATTCACTTATACTTATTTCAAAAATTATCATTTTCCCCAGCTCATTGCCATATTCAGGAACATAATAAGATTTTAAGGAATTTATCATCTAACTTTATGCAGTGAAATTTTAAATCTCAAAATAATATATCTAAAATATAATAATAATACATTATATATAAAATATATATAATATATAAAGAATAAACAATGTATACATTTTCAACGTTTTTATTAACAAAAACAATAAAAAAATGGCTTCTGTACAATCGTAACAATTTACAGTTTAAATAGATCAGATACACTATACAATTCGTCGTAGTTGAGGTTGACTTTGGTTGAACGTATCCATTGGCCGGCTTATATGAGGTAGGCGTTGAACATGTCCTGTCCTATCTGGGAGTAGACAGCATACTCGCCATTCTCCAGCCCATCGTAGTGGCCTGCTTGCCTTGCAGAGATCCCGTGGTGACCTCCGTGATCGTGAATTGTGTGGCTGTGTGTGTGACCTCCGTGACCATGATGTTGATGTCCGTGGCCTAAGTCACCACCGTGTCTGTGAGCGTGCCCGCTGTACCCTGTGTGCTTGTGCTTGTGGTCGTGGTGACCGCCGTGGTCGTGTTCATGAGCGTGTTGACCACCATGAAGATGCTTGTGGTCATGAGCACCTTGGTGCTTATGGCCGTGACCATAGTAACCATGGTGCTTGTGAGAATGGCCGTGGTGTCCTCCGTGCTTGTGTTCGTGGTCGGCTGAGCCGTGGTGTTTATGTTCGTGATCAGCCGACCCGAGATGTTTATGCTCGTGGTCGTATGCACCATGATGCTTGTGACCATGTTCACTATGGCCGTGGTGCTTGTGACCGTGGTATGAGTGACCTATATGCTTATGTTCATGGTCATGGCCACCATGATGTTTATGCTCGTGTTCTGCCTCCCCGTGGTGCTTATGCTCGTGTTCATGTTCGCCATGGTGTTTATGCTCGTGTTCGCTTTGACCTGCATGTTTATGCACATGATCCACGTGCCCTCCATGTTCGTGCTTATGGTATACTAGGTGTTTCTTTCCATGACCACCATGACCTTTTCCTCCAATAATTTTGTAAACTGTGTGGGTGTGCTTGATTATCTTCTCATGGACTGGAATTATAATTTTGACTTTTTTGTGCCTGTAACAAAAGATTATATTATGATCGGTGATAAATCTCTAATTAGGAACGATTTAGTGTTTTTCTTTTATTATTATATCTTAGTTTTAAATGAAGAAAACATTGTATAGCTGCAAAACCATCAATTTGAAAGTTGCATTAAAATAATTAAGAAAGATAATACAATAAAAACTATATTTGTGAAAATTATTATAGGTTTATGGCCGATAGCCATTAGTTGCCGTATGCATTAACGCATATGTTTTTTCCCGTCAATATTTTATATTAATTAAAACTCTGTTAATGTAGTAAATTAATTATGACGAGGCCTTGTTGTGGAATTTCAAAAATATGATCCATGAAAAGGGATCAATTAAATCAGACTTCAAGATAGTAAGGTAATGAAAATTACCTTGCGAGATTTTCAATATTCTCAAAATAAATATACTTACGATTCAGAAGCTTCCTGGTCTGCCACTGTCCGACATATCTGGCACACGAGGATGACCAACCCGATCTGAAACACATCATATTTATGATTAAGTAGAGATATTTTTGTCTATTTTAATCATTCAGTAAATTCCCACATCCGTTTTATTTTTTCAATATTATTTTATGAGTTATATTAAAAAGGGCAAAGACAAATATTTTTTCATTGACAGTTTTAATACAAATGTGGCGTGATTATGAATTTACATAGTGCACATTGTCTGATTATAATTTGGGCTAAAATAAAATATACAATTTTATATCAGCGGATCTTTTT
>NW_027113754.1:0-4461 GCF_000696795.3 Halyomorpha halys | reverse complement strand
AATTGGTGGCATAACACAACTAAAACAAACTTTTATAACACTAAATTAAATTTAATCGTTGCCTAGACTTAAGATTACTTATCTAAATATATTTTTTTTATTTGCCAGTGATCGCCCGCGCAGAAAATACACTCATTTCGTTCTAGGGAAAGTTTCAAGAGGACTAAGGAACCTTTACGAATAGAGACTAAGTACAGTAAAATACGTACAGTGAAATACCAAAAACTGCAATAAAAAAAATCAAAATGTGTAAAACCGTGTAGTAAAAACTCGAAATGTGTATACAGCACCTAAATGATATAATGACCAAGTGTATTGTTTAATTTTTAATATTAATACAAGGAAAATTACCTAACCATGTTTAAATAAAATTAAACTCGCTAAATATTCCCTACAGTTATGTCAAAATAAATATAACAATGATTAAAAATTGTAAATTATGTCCATAATTGAAGAGGTATGGTATGGGTATGTTTATTGCATTTACTGGTTTTATATTTCTATCATGAAGGCTGGAATAAATTTTTTTCAAACTACTCCAAGTAGATGGTTGACCGCAGCCCAGACCATCTTCTTCTTCATAAAATACCTCAATTTTAAGGTTTCGAAAAAAATTGCATTGCCAATATATAGAAAGGAGTATTTAAATATATTTTTTACTGGACGATTCTTTTGTTTCCCCCTTAAATTTCACCTAGCGTTTTCTTTCGATTCGCTTTTCCTTGTGTATTTACATAAGAAAATACCATTAACCAAAAAACTAACAAGTGATTATTCATTCTTGAGAAACTTTAAAATGTTTGATTAAAAATGTATAGGCATGTTCATATTGATGAGACTAATTGTTTCTATTATTTAAAGGTAATTTGTATATATATTGGTAACAGTATAATATAAAAATAATTTTATGAAACAAAAATAAAATGTAGTCCAATAAGACTAAAACGCGAAATTTTGTGTAGAATAAACTCAAAACGTATAATTTTGAGCAAAATAAAATTATTGTTAGTTAAATGTCTTTTCCATGGTTCGAATTTCTATCAAAGTTTGGTGAAATTCGGACGTAGAGAACAAAAGATGCGATTGCACGAAAATCCGACCACTACTTGTGATGAAGAGCAGTGCTATGAGGCTTGCGATCTGCAGGAGAGAGTACCCAGCAATAATTATTATCTTCGCCCCTCGTCCATCATTACCAAGGGCTAGTGCAAACATCTCGTTACTTTCTCAACCACCCTAGCGTAACTCGAGGAAAGTACCACTTACTCTTTTCATATCTTATTTGGTTTTTATTCGATTTTTATCTTGCACCATCCCAGTAATGGCTAGTTTAGCAGATATTAGCGAATCTCTATCTTATATCTGTAATTTCTGATTCTTACTTAAAATGGTTTAATTCTTTCACGAACAAAGAAAAAAAAAATAGTGCTTTAACAAAAATTGGGTTGTTTTCTGTGTCATAATTGACATTTTTCTACCGTTTCGAGAAATTCTTTATGATTCCACAATTATCTTCGACGTAGATGCGTCATTGAATGCATATTTTGGGAGGAAGCATTTTGTAGTTTATAGTTGATATATTTTTGATATTAGGGGTTGATAATATGAAATGCTAAATCAGCATTAATGATTCCAATTAAATATTTACTTGCTGTTAATAATACGTTTTTATTTCAAAGTCATCCTTCCTAATACCCAAACATAATTGGTTGCAATAATTCTAATAAAAACATATTAATAATGATATAGTATTTATAACACATTATACAAAATTTATATGTATATATTAATACAACTGCAAACCTGAAAAATTAAACGACAATTTTATTGAACCTGTGATTTATTGAACCTAATATTCTGAGGTTTGGAAATTATAGGTGATTATACGCCCTGTCTAACAAACAAAGATAGTCATTATGTGCCATGAAAATCTTTAATGATATTGTGAAAAACCACGAGATTATAACTTAACAAGTCTTTCTTACATAGATGATTCTCAAATCACGAGGAATTTCAAAGTAATAATTTTTTACAAAAAAAGTCGTCTCTAAAAATATAAATAATTCTGAATCTTCTTGCTCCAAGCCAGATTTGAACGCTAAATCTGCTAGTACAATTTTAATTAAAAATCTATGCACCTATTAACGCAGTCAAAACGATTTCATGATATTAAAGCCGTAAATAACCACGACAATGTTTAATTAATTTTAGAAAACTGGCTGATAATTAATTCTAAGATATCATTTCATAAGGATAATGATAGTTCATCAGAATAAGATACAATAAATAAGTATTTAAGCCAAAGTATATTACCTATTACCAAGCTAACTATTACCAAGCTACAATAATAGTAGTTCCTACAAACGTGTAGTTTCCCTCTTTGGCAGGCTTGTATGAAAGGAATACAAGTGAAAGAAATTGCCAACGTCACGTTTAGAGCTTCAGGACACCTACACATTTCAGACTCCCTGGTGCCATTAGAATTTATCTGTTTTTTATTTTAATTTTGCGGTTTAATATGTCCACGATTATGATTTTTTTTTTATTTTTAGAATATATCTTGAAAAATGTCATAGTCTGTTCTAACACTATAAACAAAAAAAAATTAATAATTTAAATAATTTGAAGCTTTTAATTAAAACTTGAATAAAAGTATAAACTTTTTTCTCTAGAGATGTTTGAAAATAAAATTAAGCTAAGTTTTTTAATGAAAAATTGTTGCTGTGCCACGGCAATGAGAATCGAAGTGCTCATGGCAATAATAACAGCCGTAAAACATTGTTGTATAATTAATACTTCGTGTCAGAAAAGATTGTTTCCCGAAGCCAGGACCAATTATAACCAACATGAATTCTAGGAAAGTATAGTTATACTTCTGGACCATTATATTCGATAGAGACTTAAAAATTACCCGTTGATTGAGAATCAGCAACATATTCAATTATATCTGAATGGGATTCTGATCACCCGATTATCATAACTAAGTAAAAGTTTACTGCAGGTAAAAAGATGAGGTGCGCGCATCAAACTACTTTTACTTACAACCTCAAGTTGAGTGAGATTTACGAAAAAAAAACAATACAGAAGACCAGAGAAAGCAAAAGTTAATGCATACATTGTTTTTATTTTTCTGTTTTTTGTTCAAGGTAAGAATAAGAAATATAAATTTTGTTCCTGTCAAGAATAGAACAGCATTTAGAAAAGCTGAGGTGGCCTCAGCTTTTCCCGTTCGATTTCTCTAGAAGTTAGCTGATAGAGCCGGATCCATAAGTTTCGATCCTCAACCAACTGGCAAAGTCTATTCTAGTTGTAACGTTCCTTCCTTGACTGCGCCATCCCAAGTATTTCTTGACCTTCCTCTTGATCATCACCCATCAACTCTAGTTTCATACGTTATTTTGACCATTCTTTCCAGTTCTTCCTGTTCTGCATTTTTTTACTTGACAGAAGCACCATGGAATTTTCTTCTATAGTATGCTGGGCCGGTTTCACTCCCAGATTACATCTTATTGTAGTATTTCTAATTTTATATCTTCGCGTTTTCCCTCTTTTCTCCTCAGATGTATCATTTCTATTGCTTTAATTGCTCATCATCCTGGACTCACTGGTATAGGTAAGTAAGTGGAAAAACGTTGTCTTATATTGTATTGTTTTCCCTTTGTTCCCCTGAAATTAGTCTTGTAGAATTTTGAGGTTTTATTGTGGGATTCTTATATTATTCCCGAATAAAGACAGACTGGACTTAATTCTCTTATACAGGACCCAGGCAATAAAGCATCATTCCTCTTCAGTACCATGTCAAGTACCATTATAAACAGTAGTGGGCTAAGACTACAGCCCTACCTCATTCTCTGGGTGTTTTAAAACTCTTTGGAAATGTGGTTAATAGTTCTCACTACATTTCTTCCTCTATATATAAACAAAGTATAGCCCTCGGTCTTCCTCTCCCTGTAGTATGAGGTCCAAGAACTTCTTTGTTCTTTTTCAAGCCTTTTCTACAAGCTTTCTTATTACAAATAATAAGTATTGTGAACTTCATTTTAGTCTGAATCCATATGTTTTTCTTCAAGTGTCTCCTCAATGATTCTCCTAAATCTAATATGTTAGTCTATATTCAACTATTATATAGACAATTATCTCAATACATGATTATTCTTCATTTTCTTTCGTGATAACTCAATATATTTAGCATTTTGAATGATGGGCAACTGAATGATGACAGGTTGCGGGGAAAAACGTGTAGATGTTAAACTACTATTACTCAGATGAGAGCGAAACTATCTTAGTACCAGCCAACGGAACTATCGAAGAATTAATTAGTATCATGAAAGGAATCAGTATTCTGTTCCGGTAATAAACGTAGAGAAAAGTAGAAATGTAGTGTTGGATAAGGGAAATCACGCTATGTATTGAAAAAACTGGTTTTATCCATAATAAGAAGGTCAATAGGTTAATATCATT
>NW_027113753.1:0-4374 GCF_000696795.3 Halyomorpha halys | reverse complement strand
ATAAGATAGGAGTGGGTGAGCCTCGTGTGACCTATTCTCAGTCTAGTCAGTAAAACTTCCTTTCTACGGCGTAGAAGAGTAGGTGTCAGGTCATTATATAACCAATAGTGAATGCTTTGGTATTTTATTAATTACACATTCAATAAATATTTTAAAATTATAAACAGGCAAGAATGCAACCTTAAGGCGAGATTATGGATTAAACGCTTAACTAGATAACAATATAACGTCTGGTGCATGTTGTGAAGATTAACATAATTACGGATTTATTGTATGACACAACCAAAATGTTTGTTACAGTATTATTTAATGACGATTATGATTAAATTATCAATTAATTACTATTATGTTTTAAAATAAGAATAATGATGTTTTTAAGTTCAAGTAACACGATGGATTACTTTATCAATGCGATATGAAGTCAATCTCTTAATAAATAAATCCGATTTGATTTATTATTATTGTCATTAATTGTCCGCTTATAAATAAAGCCTTCTCCAGTTGGTAACAGGCTATAACTCGCCTGGCATCCACGCCGCAGCATAAAATATGAGGATGATTGCAATATTATTCGCTTGCATCCTTGCTGCAAGCCATTGGTATATCGCTGCAGCGAAGCCCGGGGAGGTTTCACATGAAGGAGAGTTGCTTCCTATACAAACCTCAGGTAAGTTTCTCCTTAAGTATACAATATACATTAGCTTTGAACAAACTTGGATATTTAAGTTCTACTTACGAGAATAGGCTAAGCCCATAGAATCAACGATTTCATTCAATGAAACTTTTATTTGTTGTAGTTGGTCGAAAAATATTATGCTCGGTCTACACATTTGCCACTTGTCATAAACCCAAGACTTGTTGTAAAATGCTTGGATAAACAACAACTGTCGGTATCCACATATTCTTTTGGCTTTTGCCGGTTATAACATTCGATTTTCGTAATGAACAAAATAAAGATAGACAAAATGAAAGGAAACATAAATATCAGTAATGTATAGGAGGTAAGTGATAAAAATCCATAGCAATAGTACCCCATAATCTAGAAGTTCAACCTTCCTTCTTAAATTTTTATCAGAAACTTATTAACCCGTCATTCGCCGCTGCGTGAGAATTTCTCTCAAGTTAATTGTCTAGAAGTTAATTAAGTCTGGAAGCTGCTAAAGGGTGACAGTGGTTCCCATCATCCTGGAATCTGTAGTTCACAGTCTCTTCCTTCTATACCTCGCCACCTCCACCACTCGAGCAGCTCAGGATAAACGTCCAGCCCTCTTTCTCTGACAATGTATCCTTCTCGTGAGACCTTATCTCACGCGCGACTGAGACTGCTGTAAATATATTCAGGTTGTGAGGATTTTTCTCATGTGTACCAAGTGTATTTAATCCATAAAAATGTTTTTTCCTCGAGGGAAAAAATTAGCAGAACTAGGGAAACATAGGTCTGAAGTGGCGGGAACTTCATTAGGTACGTATTATTTGCTATGAATTGTATTTCGATACTATAAGTCTATGTTAGGGTGGTCTATATAATAATCAATTGTCTTTTCATGTTTTCTTCATCGCTGCGCCAAAGGAATACTATTTTATGTAAATTTCTTGGTTATATTCAGGCATTCTAAACAAAAAAGAATTGCCACGAGTGTAAAGTACCGATATGTCCCAGTCATGTGGTGTTCACTTGCACCTGTAGTGCACTAGAGATTTCTTCAACTAAGCATTTTTTATTTTTAAGATTAGTGTTATGTTCATATGATATGATATATCTGCATTTTGAATCTTTTTTTAACTTTGTCTCTCAAAATATTATATTAGGTTTAATTATATAACTATTTTATAATTATGTTTGTTTTTAGCGAAGAAAATGAAATAGCCGGTATATGTATATATATATTTGTAAATGCCTTCTTCTTTGCTCTAAGAGGTAAGAAAGAAAAAAAAAAAAAAGTTTGTTTTATGAACTTTTTAGAACTAGGTAGTTGGCGCTTGTATCAAAATAATTTTTTTAATACTTTTTTTGTTATGCTTAAAAAAACCTAATATAAATCGAAATTTTATATTTTAAAAAAACCTTCATGAACTCTAAATGAGAAATGTGAGGAAAATTCTCACGTGCGGACATCCGTGTTAAAATTGAACTAGCGACAGATGTCGGGTTAATTTAATCAGACATATAAAATTTTTAGGAATGTGCATTAGTGTTATATATTGACACACTCAACGTATCTATCGGCCACGAATTCAAGCCAACTTGTATTAACTCTGCCAAATAGTAATATGTCACGGAAGCGAACAGCCCTCCAAGCCATTTGTAGCCGAGAGAGTAAAGGCGTTGCCTTAGCAACCCAGTAACTGCAGCTGAGCTCCAGTGGTCCAAAGACCTCTGAATTGTTCTTCAATTATCATCAATCCCTATGTTATTCAAGGTTCTGATTTTTTTTTAATTTTGATAATATTTTCGGGTGTAAAAATAAAAATCTTAATTTTTTCTTAAAAATACTTTTCCTGTAAACTTTCACAAAACTAGCTCCAATATATACACTTATGGGTAAATAGTCTCATCGCAAAAGTCATTTTTTTTCTAGTCTATCAAAAATGTCCAAAAACGAATTTAGTGGCCGCAAAAATTTAGAAAAAATATTTCAAGGAAAAAACCTACTTTTGATGAGCTTCTTTTTGCACATAAACTTTCGCTGACTTGGCCAAAATGTTTTTTATAGTTTAAAACAAAATAACAACAACCACCAGTAAGAACTCAATTTTTCCCAATATCGAAATATCGCCTGTTAGATTAGTTCTACGGCTCACAAATATTGTTTGATGGGAGAACCAATTACGGTGAATTAGTTTGTAGCTATTAGAGTGTAAGGAACCACACTCATCAACATTATTAGATACGTTTCAATTTGGAGGGTTTTTCTCTATATCCAACACAGTGCGGCGCCGATTCGAATCCGGTCTATAGGGTCCAACTTTTATTTAGTGGCAGCCACACAGAATGAAAACTGGAATCTTCTTACTCTTTGAAAATGTAATATATTAATATGTTTCTCCTGAACAGAGACCTCGACCAACCAGAGCCAAGTGGGCTGGATCGGCCAACCGCTGATCCGGTGTTCATGTGGACGGTGCTGCCCTACCAAGTACAATTGTTGTACTCCAAACTGTTGCAGAAAACACAATAACGAGTAAGTTTTCATACTCATGAGAGGTAGTTGACCGTGGATAACTTATACAAGGAGAAGATGGCTGGGGGTGCGATCAAAATAAAACACAAATACGTTGAAGTAACTTATTTAATTGGGCATAATAAATAAATAAGTTACTTCAACTTATTTGTGTTTTATTTTGACCGCACACCCAACCATCTTCTCGTATGAGTAAGTTACTTGTGCCATATGTTACCTGTGCCTTCTGTATCAATGTTAATATGTTTCATGTTGTGTGCCTTCTGTATCAATGTTAAAAAGTTTCATGTTACCTGTGCCTTCTGTATCAATGTTAACATGTTTCATGTTACGTATGCTTTCTGCATCAATGTTAAAAAGTTTCATGTTACGTATGATACAATTTTTGCCTCATTATAACTTCTTTTTTTTTTTATTTTGAAGATCTTTGACTGACTGTGTGTAATAATAAAAGGAAGATGGTCCGGGTGCGGTCAAAGAAAACATAATTAGTCGTAAAACTCTTTATTATGAGCTAACGCTTCGCCCCACGTTGAGCTTCATCAGAGCTAAAAAAGATACAAACACTTAAATGGGGTAAAAATATTAACAATATCAATTAAGAATTTCACAAAAAAACTGTAGAGTGACGCTAAAAATAAAAAAAGAATAACAATAATAATAATAACCCCTTTTGTTATTCTTATTTAATTTTTAGCTTCACTCTACAATTTTTTTTTTAATTCTTAATTGATATTGTTAATATTTTTACCCCATTTAAGTGTTAGTATCTTTTTTAGCCCTGCAAATGTTGGCTCTCAATAAACAGTTTAATCACTATTTCAGTTTTCTTTGACCGCACCCAGACCATATTCCTTTTAATATTTTTTTTTTAGGGTCGCCAGGTCTACGCTGCCCTGCAGTTAGCGAAAAGTTGATAACACGTTGGAGGAAATGTATAGAAAATGCGGGTAAATATTTTGAATAAAAATGTTTCAACTTCAAAAAGTTGTTTTACTGAATAACCTTCCTTTTATTATAAACACACAAATAAACTCATTCATAAAGACCTTAACATCCCATTCATTGCAGATTTGACCCAAACCAGATATGCGTCTTTTTATTCCAAACTCCTTAACCATCCTAACCCATTAATTCTTAATCTTTCATCCTTAACAATCCCTGATAATCCTCCGAGGCGTCTGAAAAGAAG
>NW_027113752.1:63473-67328 GCF_000696795.3 Halyomorpha halys | reverse complement strand
TAAAATAAAATTTTAATTATAAGTTAATAATTGTTATAAATATTTAACTTGTAAACTAATTCATTTTTTTTCTCTTTTAAATTCTGTTTTTTTTCCATTTTTTTTTAACATAAACAATTTCTTTTTAATTGTTATACTATAAATTTTTATTGTAGATACTGATTTTTTCTTATTAATTTAGTATTCTGGACAGATATATAATCTGTTTCATTTGTACATTTATGTCATTCTTAAGAAATCTAAAGTCAAAATAAAGTTTTTTCTTTAAATTCTTTTTCATTAAATTCAATTAATAAACCTGTACAGAAACGTATTAAGACAGATAAGTTTAAAAAAATGAAAAAAAAAAATGTTTTTTCAACAAGGGCTCTCAGACATCTTCCTTGGCCTTTAATAACTGTTACATGGTTGAGAGAGAAGTCGGGTCCCGATCTAAGAGGTCCTGCAGTTTCCTCCACAAGTGAGAGTAAAGCTCGGTTAGGAGTTCCCCTGGCTAAATGTAATACTGTAAATAAGAATGATTCAGTTTAAGTTTGTGTTTAAAAGGTAAAGTTAATTTTTTTCTTTCTTTTATTTCTTTTTGTGTAAGCATTTAATTATATATTTGTAAATATAGAGTGAATGAGCTGCACGTTCTCTATTACCACTGTCTATCAATGTAAGACAGAATGTAATATTACACAATAAAAATAAAAAGTTTTATTTTTGACGTGACTTAAGAACAAAAAGGGAGGACAAACGTTTCACGTAATAAGTAGAAATAAAATTTGAAACAATGGAAGCCTTATTATTGCCACGATAATTTATATATATTTTTCTAATTTCAAGTTTAAAAAATATTCTCCAAAGGAAGCAACTATTTTGGAATTCGAACAAATATAGGAAGAAAGTGGAAGACAAAGAAGTGTAAAAGCAAACACAGTAGCGAAAATATGAATAAATCACAACTTGTTGTTGCAGGTTGTATCCCCTCCTTTGAAGTTAGGCATAATAAATTTATGGAGGACTTGTGAAGAGTTTTCCACACTCCTTGGCTTATTTCTTTTGAACATACTCTGAACCCTTTGTCATATCTTCGTCCTATTACCATATGTTATTCACTTGGAAATCTATAGGCTTTAAATCAACAGTATGTCCAAGAAATCTATTCACTTCGCAGCATATGACCGGTGTCCGAAACCTATATTTATTCGGTCCAATTCTATATTTTTATACCAACTTACAATAAGATAAATTTTTTATAAGTTTCATAAATGATACCTCAGAATTAATTCACAATGAAATTTTTAATGAACAAAGTGTTAAAAACTTCCTCCCTTGCCGACAAGTGAAATACAATACATTCCAACGTCTAAATATTGCTGAAATAACTTAAATGTTCTTTCAAAACTATCATATATTAATAGTTAAATTTTTTTTTTTTTTGGAATCAATCAGAATGATAATTCCACAAAATGACGCGGGTGATGGCATATACAGGCGATGTTACTGTGAGGAGAAGTCTACAGAGCATCAAAGAAGTAATTATGAGACTTGAGAAGGAAGGAAGAAGAATGGGTCTCGAGATTAACGAGGACAAGACAAAGATCCTCGGCACTACATAATTGGAAGCTAAAGATTTGAGTGTGCCAAAAGCTTTAAATATTTAGGATCAATGATTTACGACTCCTTAGACGAAGAAGAAGAAATAAAATCCAGGATAATTGCAGAAAATCATATTTTAGTTTATATAAGTTGAGCTTTGGGGCACCACTAAACCTTCGAATTCCTCTCGTATTCAATCCTTACAATCCAAAATCCTTTATAAAATCCTCAATGCTCCTTTGTCACAAATAAAATCATACATAAAGACCTTAATGTTCCCTATGTAACCGATCTAGCCCGAACCAGATATCACTCCTTCCATTATGAACTCTCTAACCACTCAAATCCCCTAGTTTCTAATCTTGCATCCTCTTCCATTCCTGGCAATCCTCCGAGGCGCCTGAAAAGAAGATGGCCATGAGACCAGCTAATGTAAAATGTCATTAGAGTTTTACCAATGGGTAGTTTCTCTACACGCCTGTAACACTCCAATTTAAGATCAGATTTACTAAATGTATTATAATGTACAGTTGTAAATAGCAATAAATAAATATTTAAAAAAAAATAGTTTATATAAACTTTTTAGAAGTAGGCTGCGCAGTAAAACCAATCTCAGACTTAATGAAACTATCGTGCTATGGAACAGAGACCGCGACGTTGCGTAAATAATGTATTTAACGTATCATTTTTTAAAGAAAGATTTAAAGACACATTTATGCTTCTGTAGAGGAAAATGATTGTTATAATGATAGGAAGTACCCTGAAGATGGAGGAGGACTCTGAAACGTCGGTGTAGTGTAAATATTTTTAAAAATAAAAAAATAAAAATCACTAAATGTTTATATAATATGAATTGAACCTTTCCAGGGTAGAAGATTGGTGTATAAAAAATATATATATATAAATAAATATTTTTGTTTATTAATTTAATATTCAAACATTTTATACACATACATACTTCAGTAAAATTATTATTATTTTTTTTACTTTTGGCCATTTAATAAAGTTTTTTTTCCTTCACCGTTCTGATTTATGAAAGAATTATTTGGCTGGGCCACGTATTCAGATTGGCGAGGAGGGGACGGTCAGAAGATTGGTATTATGGAACACCGATGGAGTAAAGCCTCGTCGAAAACCGAAGGAAAAATAAAAATATTATTTTTATCATAATAATATTTATGATTAAAATACCGAAAAGTTAGCTAGTGGTTTTTCCGAAATATTTTATGAAAAAAACAAATTGGCGAAATAAGCTTTACGGAGTTTAGACAAAGGGATTCAGGAAAAGAGAAATTATTACAATAGGAAGTACCCTGAAGACGGAGGAGAACTCTGAAACGTCAGTGTAGTGTAAATATTTTTAAAAATATAGAAAAATTTTGTAAAGCTAAAAAAATAAAAATCACTAAATGTTTATATATTATGAATTGAACCTTTGCAGGGTAGGAGATTGGTGTATAACAAATATATATAAAAATATTTTTGTTTATTAATTTAATATTCAAACATTTTATACACATACATACTTCAGTGAAATTATTTTTTTTTTTTACTTTTTGCCATTTAATAAAGTTTTTTTCCTTCACCGTTCTGATTTATGATTAGTAATCTAAAATAAACTCTTAATAAGGCTCATAATTTGATTTCGAACTATTAATGTTTTTCCACCAAGGTCAATCCTTACAGGAGTTCTGGAATCCAAACTTCGGTCAAAGGTGTGTTTGAAAAAAAGTTGAACTTGAATATTTTAGAATATAACCTTCCTTATTATGGAATAGTCAAAATTATTTATGAAATTAAAATTTTCTTTTCCTTCTTCTCAATCCACAAATGTGCTGAGAGTTTAGTGTTGTATATTTAAACTTGAATATATTTCCATAAATAATATCCTTGTAATTAATTTGTCCAGTCATTACTGAAATAATAGAAATTTGATTTTTTTTAACTCGAACTTTACTAAATATAATAATACATTTAAAATTTTCAAGAATGACTTTAAAAATCAATTTAAAAAAAGATAGGTATGTCGATTCTTAACGTGACATTGTGTTGTTTATACTATCTTTATCTTCTTTTATTATTTTTTTTTTTTTTTTTTACACAGCACGTGATAGAGAAGAATTATTGTCATTTCATTTGCTTCAAACAAAAGAAAAACAAGTGTATTTTCAATGCCCGGTCGTTGAAAAGCATTCTTGATTAGAATGGAACATTGGGATTGGTTGTTTTATGATTGGACCTAGGATGGGACAAAGTTGGCCTGAGTCTGGT
>NW_027113752.1:56871-63423 GCF_000696795.3 Halyomorpha halys | reverse complement strand
TATATGGGACAAAGGCAATTAGCCTGCATTTTTAAGATTTTAAAAAAGAAAATGGCATCAAAATGAAGGTATCCTTGAGAATGACCTGAGGGTCGAAACGTTGGAGGGTTTGAAAAGAATAAAGTTGAGAAAAAAAGGATCAAATTTGTTTTTAAATAAACTAAACCACTCTCAAACAAGAATATATTAATAAAAATTAAATTAATAATGTTTAATAAATGCATGGCCGTATACACTTGATATCGTTTATAACGACCTGAAAGGGACCAGGCATATTAGGTCGTTATAGCCGATAATTTTTATAATCGATCACTACACATATATCATTAACAAAGATATGAAACTAACTATGAAATTCTTAAAAATCAATTATTACTACCAAACACTAGTAAATTCTTTATTCGGATAATGATGTAGAACTTAAAAGGTGTGAAAGCAATTGTCGACTGTTGGACAATGTCATTGTAACATAGATACTAAGACAAATTCGTTCCTGAATATTTAATTTTTTTTTTTGCATTTACTTATTGCAATTTACAATTGTATTTACATAAAAACACGTTAAGTAAATTTGATGTAATATTAAAATGGAGTGATACAGGCATGAAGGAAAGGAACCCATTGGTAGCACTGTATAATTATTTCTACACTAGAAGGTCTCGAGGTCATCTTCTTTTCAGGTTCCTCGGAGGAATTCCAGGAATAGAAGAGGAAGCATGGTTAAACACTAGAGGGTTTCGATGGTAAGGGAGTTTAAAATGGAAGGACTGATATCTGGTTCGCGCTAGTTCAGTCATAAACGGAATATTAAGGTCTTTATGTATGATTTTATTAGAAACAAAGTAAGCAGCATTGAGGATTTTACGAAGGATTTTGGATACGAACGGAATTCGAAGGTTAGAGGAGCCATAAAGCTTAACTCCGCATGTCCTAATATGCCTTATTAGAATCATATAAATCAGTCTTTTGTAATGAATAGAAAGTTTAGACCGTATGTCTAGTATGCTGTGATAATCGAAATCGACATGCAGTTTCCTATATTTTCAGGTTTTTGTGAGGATTCCAGGTTTGTCGTTTGTCGTTTGTCGTAGTCCAAGGTAGCGGGATCTGTTCTACAGAATTTATTTCCACTATCCGCTTTTTAGTCTAAATATAAATATATAAAAATGAGCTTACTTTTTCATTATATTTTTGAACTTATATTTTATAGTAAAACACAACAAAATATGCAGTAAGGTATAAAATTAAACAGGTAAATAAAATATAAAATATTACTTTATATATAAGATTTTCAATTTATTAAGACTGGTTATTATTGTTTAAACAAAATCAATCGTGTCCAAATTAAAGTCTCAAACCATTCTTCATTTTCGCAAAAGTCCCACTTTTCGGCCAATTCGGACATCCTCAATGACAATCTTTAAAACCAATTTACCTTCACATAAATTATTATTATTTTTATTTATTTATTGACATTTACAACTGTATATAAAATACAACAAGTAAATGTGAAGTACAATCATAGTGATATGATACAGCATTTAGAGAAACTACCCATTGGTAGCACTCTAAAAACATTTTTACAATATAAGGCCACGAAGCCATTTTCTTTTCAGGCGTCTCAGGGGATTACCAGGAATTTATAAATTATTTAAAAAAAAATTCTACAGGCTATTCTATCATAACATTATAACCTTGTTATGATAGAAAGGTAATTGAGTTAAATGTAATATAATTAAAAGTTCAATATTAATGAACAGTGAAATAATAGGGTAATTTTTTTTAAACATATTTATGTGAATATAAATTGGTTTTTAAGATTATTCTTGAGGATGGTAGAATTAGCCGAAATGTTGGACTTTTGAGAAAATAAATTATGTATTAAGACTTTGATTTGGATACGATTGATTTCATTTAAACATTAATAACCAGTCTCAAGAAAGGGAAAATATTATATATAAAGTAATATTTTATTTATCCATTTAATTTTATTTCTTACTGTATATTTATACATTTAAATTCACTGTAGGTGTCTAAATACGATGAAATAGTATTGGGTCGAATTCGGCCCCCTCGGTTAGAAATTAAACACTAAAAAAACTTATATAAACTACAGCTTGAAGATGTAAACTAATGAAAGAATTATTATAAAAGATTTATTTTAATAAAGACGCGTTATTATACCTTCTTATTTTTCATTTAATTTTTTTAAAAAAAGAGATCTTTGTCAAAAAGGGCTCAACCGGAAATTTCAATTCATATATTTACAATGAATACGTCTGCTCGATGATTATAGAGATTAAATCAGCATTTCCGAGAAGGGCCGTTGTTAAAACTTGAAAGAGTGCCGCACTTCACATTGGTCCAAATAAACAGAAAATTCAAACCTCTGACAGTCAAAGGAACGCTATTAAACATTGGGAAGAAAAAGTATTTGTACATAATTTTTTCTTAATATAATTAATCGAAATATTAAAAACAGTTCAATTGAGTTTACAACTACAATTACAAATAATAAATAATAATACATTCAACTGAAAAAATATATACATAATGCAAACACCAGGAAAGAAGTGTTTGTACATAAATAAAAAGATTTGTTTATTTATATGTTTTTGTTTACTTCCTTGAGTATATTTCTGTTCTTTCCTGTCAGTGTTCTGAAATATTTCAATCGTGTAAGATCTACATATTTTAAAATGGTTAATAATGCTAAAAACAACTGTTTGAATCTGATGGACGAAAGACTATTTGGCGAAGGAGAAATGAGGAGCAAACGATATAGTTACTGTGAAACATGGGGGTGGGAATACGAGTATAATAGTTTAGGTTATACGTAGCCTATAATGGAGTTCGAAATCTTGTACCTACAGAGTGGATTTTAAATTCAGAAGGTTATGTGAGGATTTTGTGCCGCAACATCTTAGCAACTGCATCTAAATTGGGAATCCAGCATCAATGTTCCAGCAGCACAATGTTCCATACAGCCAATGAAACAAAAGAATGGATAATATTTAATGTTCGTCAACAACTGAACACCCATCCACCGGTGCCAGACTTGAATATAATTGCAAATTTATGGCACGTGCTAAAATATTCGAAGGCACTACCTCTAGAATCTTTTAGTACAAGAATGGGAACAAATCAATTCGAGATTTAATTAAAAACATAGTTCACCCAATACCTGGACGTTTACAAGCGGTTACTGTTGGTGTGCAAATACTTTTTCCTTGGAATTTTTGTAAGATTTAAGTTTGATTTTACTAAGCAAGAAATTTTTTATTTTAATTATATATATATATTTATTCAGTTTAAAATATACTTTTAATTTTTAAGGTATATCGCATCGTTTTATTACCTAAATTTATAATTTAATAAAAAAACTTAGTGTGCAAATATTTTTTCCTGTATATCTTTTCAAAAGGTTCATCAAATTTAACAGCTCTTCAGCTTGTATAATATATTTTGTGCATGATATGCAATTTAGGATAACTATTAAAACATCATATTATATCATTAAAGAAAAAAATTAAATCTCTACCGCTACAACCCATGAAAGACTTTGTAAATAAGTTGTGTTATTATACCAACAATTGTGCGATGAGGTGATTTGGTCAGAATCACGCACTATATCCAGATTTTTACCCTAACAAGTATATCCACTTTATGAGGTCGGGTGGACCCCAGATATATATGTATATATTAAATAGGGCTAAAGTTTGGGTAGGAAGGGATCTTTAATTTGGTCGGCATGGACTGGGTTCCGAAGTCAGTCCACCCCGGGGAAATGAAAACTCTCTTCATAAATAAACTCCAGGCACATAAAAGTAATTTAACGTCCTCATGTTACATGCAGTATGTTTTGAGAAAATATGTTTTGAATCAGAAATAGGTTTTTTTTTCTTGTTTTTTTTTAATTTTGTATTTATTTATGAAGTAGAAAATGTAATGTAACTGACAGTGAAAACCTGTTCGTATTTTGAATTTTGGATTTAAAATTCATAGCTATAATAATTATTTCTGCAACGTTTAATTGTTTTCATCATTATTAAAAAAACAATCTATATTTTTTTATAAATTTAGTAATATCTATTGTTAAATTTGTTTTGATTGCTATATTGAGTTGATATTAACTGATAAAAATCACATGGAATTAAAATAACTGATTACATGCATTCATAGTAAACATCCCCCTTCATGGGGGTGGCTGGGTGGATGCCGGAGGGCTCCCAAACCCACAGGGGTGACTTACGGTTACAGTGAAACAGAAAACAATTATCAGCAATAGCCGGATTTAAACAAGGTTCCTAGTTACTAATTAACCATCTCAGCTCACTCTACGAATTACAACCCTCTACTCATATTTTTAATTCGTTAAACTCGTTGAAACTGACAAAAATTCGATTTATTTAACATTTAAAAGATTGGTAAGCTCAAAAAAAGCGTTTTAATTGAGAATCAAAAAAGTCATTAAAAATATATGGTCATATAAACCAGACAATCAAGCCAGGTACAAAATCTGCATATTATGTGTTGTAAGTATGGCAAAATTTAATAAAATTATAAATGAATCATTTATTGAAACATTATGAGTGATAAATTTTAAGATATATAAAAGTCAAACATTTGGTATAACCTAATGCCATGGTCTGTTAATTAATTAAAATTTATTTATATGATCTCTATTTTTTTTATTCAGTTTGCTGTCTCTTTGCATAGATTAGAATTTTAGGATTTATAAATACTAAACTTATATAGTAATCATATGTAAAGATAAGGCAATGTTTAATTCAAATATTATTAGAGGTATCTTCACTTACCTATAAGTTTAACTTATTATAAACATTCCAGAAGCATTCTTGATTAAAAAATAATGTGGAAACATTAAGTGGAGAAGGCTTGTAGTTGTGTTTCAAGTATACATTTAAAATATATATGAGGAAAATGCACTTCATCTTTGAAAATCTTTTTAGGTATTTTACCTAAAGCAGTTTTGGGGTTTCCATAAGTCAAGTAGTCTTAAACTTTACTTTACCATATCTGATATTAAATATATCATTTCTTACTTGTTCTACAATATGATTTCAATATGAAATTTCTGAATAAAAAAAAAAATAGTACATAAATGATAGAAAAGAAAGTTCCACTACTAAAAACAGTAACATAAAATAAAGTAACATTTTCATGTTTTTCTCATTTCAAAAGTTATTCAAATTAAGAATATCGGGATGGGGGTTAAAAGTTTTGAACAGGTGTTCGCCGAACATTTGAGTTTTTTCTTCATCTGATCGTGTCCAAGTCTTATTTTCAGTGAGAAGTGGATGGTTGAAGGATTTTTATTTTAGTAGCTTTTTAGTAATTCTCCATAATGATTTGTCAGTGGTATTTAAGTTTTCTGTTAAGTTCTGGAAATTTTGTATTCTGTGTTTTCTAATTTCTGCTTTTAGTCTGTTAGTCAATTTATTGTAATGAGTTTTGCCCGAGGGATATCTTGTTCTGTGCCATCTCGCTCTTCCCCAGCGTTTTTCTGTTAATAGTGCTTGTATGTGACGAGGTAAGTTGTTTCTCTAAAACTTTTTATGTTCATTGGTGAAGTATTGTTAGTGATAGTAATTCCTATCGATCTAGAAAGTATTTCGATTGCAGAGTCGATCTTGATACTTTTAACATTCTTTTATTAAATGTCAATGCATACATTCTAGTGAGACCTGTTAATTTTACAATGCTACAAGTATAAATTTTCAAAAAAAAAAAATATTACTAAAATACACAGCATCTAACAAGTACTGTTTGTTTGTTTTGCCTAATGCAGTTTCGGTATTTTCAAAAGTTAAAAGTATTTTGTATTCCTCTTAGCTTTACCCCATCCGATGTGGAAAATACCTTTTTCCTAATTGTTCCACAATATTACTACAATATGGAATTTCTGATTTTAAAAGAAGTATATACATGATAGAATAGAAAGTCTCATTTTGTCATGTAATTGTTCATATTTATTGACAACTATCTATTCTACCTACATGAACTAAAGAATGCATCAGTTTCATACTTTTAAATATTGTTTCATTTAATTTCTATATATACATACTTAAGAGACCTGTTAATTTTAAAACAATGCAACAAGTATAGATTTACAAAAAACAATATTAGGAAAATGCACTGTGCATAACAGGATCTGTTAGGTTCTTTGCCTAATGCAGATTTGGGATTTTAAAATGTCAAAAGCAAATTGTCTTTCACTTTCATTCACTGTATATGATATAGGATATATCTTTTCCTACTTGTTCTACAATATTACTTTAATAAGGAATATCAAAATATACAAATAAATATGCATATATGATTGAATAAAAATCATCACTTATAAAAAGTGTCATACAGTTGTTCTAATTTATTCAAAACTATCTATTCTACCTATATGAACAAATGAATTCTTTATTTTGATACTTTTAAATATTGTTTTGTGAAATTTCTATACATATATTCTTATGAGACCAGTTATATCAAGACTGGGTTACATGTATACATTTTCCAAAAAAATTAGGAAAATAC
>NW_027113752.1:51522-53274 GCF_000696795.3 Halyomorpha halys | reverse complement strand
TATCTATTCTACCTATATGAATAAAATAATGTATCATTTTGAGATTTTTAAACCTCTATTAAACCTCTAAGGATCTATTAATCTCATGAAGAAAATCACGAGATTACCTCAACATTTATTAGTATTTTGTTAGACATTGTATTAAAATATCATATAGGGATTGATAATTTAAATAAAAATGAAAAATTTAGTTATCTTTTCCCATTATTCTTGCGGATAATTTAATAATTACTTTTCATTTCATTAAAAATATATAAATTTCAGATGTATTATTTGGATTTATAATAATTTATACAGCCTCAAAATATGAATTTCTGAGTGGAACAAGTCAATACATTAAAGTATTCAAAGATTATAAATAAAAATATGTAATTGAGCCCTAGAATCTATGGTATAGAATGTATGTTTATACTATGGGTCTGAGAGATATTAAAAATATGGAAGAAAAGTCTAATAATAGTGTCAAAAAAATCATTTCAATAAGACCGCCATCAGATATTTAAAAAAGAATTAGGAAGAGATTTAATATTTTGATGACTTGCTAGTTCAGCTTGTTTGATAAAAATGTTTATATTAATAGCTGTAATCGAAACATTATAAATATTTTTAAAAAAGTGTTTTTAATATATTGATAAGCAGTTCGAAAACCAAACTTGATAACTAGATCAATAAACGAATCGATTATTGATTAGTCAAGCAATCAGTGGTCCACAGTGATCAGCCACTTCTTCAGCAGAGCTTGCAGTGGAAGGTGACTTTGGGTGTGGCTTATTTCTTGAGCATTTCTTTCTTGTATTCTTTACATTTGTATAGTTTTCAGTGGTTAGTAGTCAATTTTAGCTTGGAAATTTGTTTTTTTCTTGCTTATTTTGTTTGAATCTGCATTTGTGGAAGGTAAGCCAATAATATTTTTGTGTGCATCATATTTTAGCATCTTTTGTTTTCCTTATTTGAAAAAAGCTTTATAACATTACTAACGCCATATCACCATCATACTAATATTTTTTTTTAATTATTGATAATTGTAACTCATGATGGGCAGTTATTAGCAAATTTAAAAATATATAGCTTATTATTGTGATATTCGATTTGTCTTTAAACTTAATAATGGTGTTAATAACTATAACTAAAATTCGTTTTCAGGTTTATAATTGTGTAAAATTGATTTTTATTAGCTACTTTAATGCGAAAATATTAATATGTAACGAATATAATTGTGGAACACCATGCGGTCACAGGGTACGCGGGCAGCCATTTCGGTTTAGGTGTAGTACACGCGTTTGGTGGAGATACGTCTTATTCTCTTTCCTAAATTTATGTTACATAATAAACAAGTATAATTATTCAATTTTAATAACTATATATAAAAATAAAATATTTGTTAGTAAATTACGACAAAATAACATAAAACAATTCAATATTTGAGATGATTTAATTGAAGCAAAACTTAAGCACATGCTTGACGTCATCCTGTATCCAGCATTTCACTATGTCCATTATAATTCTTAATTATTCTAATACTTTCATCAAACGATTAATTTGCAAATTATGTAACTAATTGTTGTGATTATTACTTTTAGTAAAGTCTTTTTTTTTGTTTTGTATTTTTATGAAACTAGTTTTCTTTATTTAAGGCAAGCATAATAAAAACGTAGGAATAAAATTGTGCAACATTAGAGGTCCGCCATTACTGTTTTGAAACGGGTTAAGTGTAGCTACGTCTTATTGTTTCTTTTAAATCTCTATTAATTA